>NW_026910265.1:0-15642 GCF_963691925.1 Scomber scombrus | reverse complement strand
TTTCCTTCCTTCTTCCTCCTTTCCTTCCTTCTTCCTCCCTCCCTTCTTCCTCCCTCCTTTTCCTTCCTTCTTCCTCCCTTCCATCCTTCCTTCCTTCTTCCTCCCTTCCTCCTTCCTCCCTCCTTTCCTCCCTTCTTCCTCCCTTCCTTCCTTGACTCGAGGACAACAGGAGGGTTAAAATAGCAGCTCCCGCTCATTCAAAAATGAATCTAACGTTTCCTCCTACAAACCCTCTTCTTGCTCTCATTTCAATTCTTCGCCGTAATTGTCCGTTAAACTCATTAAAAGACAAAAAAAAGGTAATACCGCAGGCTTTTCTTTCTTCCTACCTTCCTTTTTTCTTCTGTCCTTCTTTCCTTCATTTCTCCCTCCCTCCTTCCTTTTCCCTCCCTCCGTCTTACCTTCCTTCCTTCCTTCATCCTTCCTTCCTTCCTCCCTCCCTTCTATCCTCCCTCCCTCCTCCCTTCCTTCTTTCCGTCTGTCCTTCCTCCGTCCCTCCTTCTCTCTTTCTTTCCTTCCCTCCTTCCCTATTTCCTTCCTTTCTCCCTCCCTTCCTCCCTCCCTTCTATCCTCCCTCCCTCCTCCCTTCCTTATTTCTGTCTGTCTGTCCTTCCTCCCTCCCTCCTTCTCTCTTTGTCCTTCTTTCCTTCCTTCCTCCCTACCTCTTTTCCTTTCTCCCTCCCTCCCTCCTTCCTTCTTTCCTTCCTTCCCTCCTTTCCTTCCTCTCTTCTGTCCTCCCTCATTTCCTTCCTTCTTCCTCCTTTCCTTCCTTCTTCCTCCCTCCCTTCTTCCTCCCTCCTTTCCTTCCTTCTTCCTCCCTTCCATCCTTCCTTCCTTCTTCCTCCCTTCCTTCCTCCCTCCTTTCCTCCCTTCTTCCTCCCTTCCTTCCTTGACTCGAGGACAACAGGAGGGTTAAAATAGCAGCTCCCGCTCATTCAAAAATGAATCTAACGTTTCCTCCTACAAACCCTCTTCTTGCTCTCATTTCAATTCTTCGCCGTAATTGTCCGTTAAACTCATTAAAAAAGAGAAAAAAAGGGAAGAACCGCAGGCTTTTCTTTAAGAGCAAACGTTATATGAAACATGCTGCACCTCCACAGAGCCTGTAAGCCGTCTCCCCTGTTCCATAAATCACTTGATATCTTTTCCCGTAAATCCCTGAGCCTGAGCCTCAGACATCATCCAGCGAACATATGATATGAGCAGACACTGAGAGGCCTCGGCAGCAGTGAGCATTTCAGCGGTGTGGGGGGATGGCAGCATGAATACGAGGTTTATTTCAGGGGATTATGGCACATTTTTCCACCTGGAGTTCATGTATAACCACATTGAAGAAGAAGAAGAGGAGGAAGAGGAGGGTGGCTTCCTCTCTGCTAAAAAAACATTGTGTTCTGGAAGCAGAAAGAGATGTAGACATAGAAAACTGGATTTCATGAAAGTTAACATCCGTGTCGTCAAATCGACCCCATCTGTTTTGATTGTTCCTTCTTTCGTCCCTTCCGTCTGTCCTTCCTCCCTCTCTCCTTCTCTCTCTCTTTCCTCCCTTCCTTCTTTCCTCCCCCTACCTTCCTCCCTTCATTCTTTCCTCTGTCCTTCCTTCCGTCCTTCCTCCCTTCCTCTTTTCCTTTCTCCCTCCCTCCCACCTTCCTTCTTTCCTCGGTCCTTCCTTCCTCCCTTCCTCTTTTCCTTTCTCCCTCCCTCCCTCCTACCTTCCTTCCTTCCTTCTTTCCTTTCCTCCTTCATTTCCTTCCTTCCTCCTTCCTTCTTTCCTTTCCTCCTTTCCTCCCCTCCTTCCTTCCTCCCTCCTTTCCTTCCTTCTTCCCTTCCATCATTCCCTTCCTTCTTCCCTTCCTTCTTTCCTTTCCTCCTTTCCTTCCTTCCTCCTTTCCTTCCTTCCTCCTTTCATTCCTTCTTCCTCCCTTCCTTCCTTGACTCGAGGACAACAGGAGGGTTAAAATGAAAACTGTTGAAAGAAATAAAAAAACTGAGCAGAGAAACAAGAAGAGCCAAAAAAAAACCTAAATCACATGGAGGCTGACACACTGAGGAAGAGGAGGAGGAGGAAGAGGAGGGGAGTCTGAGATAGATGGAGAGGTGAGACAGAGTGAGGACAACACTTCATCTATCACAGTTGTAGGTTAAAAAAAACCTCAGATATCAACACATCGACTGTCGTTTCTCATCATCAGCGACACTCCTGCAGGCGCCAGGTTAGTTTTCACAGCTTCTCAAAAACCCGAAAGACTTCCAGTTTGTTAGTAAGCTGCAGCCTTCCAAGAATATACAAGAAAGATATATTCACCTGTTAAACCACATCTTGGATCTATTTAAGCACATCTCAAGCTCTATATTTATATTCTGTGTCTCTAGTGCAATATCTTTGCATGATTTCCAGTTAAAAACTCCTTATTTATCTTCTACTGGTCCTTTATGCAGCCGCTCAGTTCAGCCTCTGTCTATTAACAGGCCGTTTTAGCTCCTGTCTCTTTAAGAACCCCCAAAAAACTGGACTACCTGGATCATATTTTGATGTTTTCAGTGCTACCTGAAGCAACCTTCCTTCTTTCCTCCCTTCCTTCCTTCCTCTTTTCCTTTCTCCCTCCCTCCCTCCTTCCTACTTTCCCCTTCCTTTCCTTACATCATTCCTCCCTCCCTCCCTCCCTCCCTTCTTCCTCCCATCCTTCCATCCTTCCTCCCTCCCTCCCTTCCTTCCTTCCTCCTTTCCTTCCTTCTTCCTCCCTTCCTTCCTCTTTTCCTTCCTTCTTCCTCCCTTCCTTTCTCCTTTCCTTCCATCCTTCCTCCCTCCTTTCCTTCCTTCTTCCTCCCTTCCTTCCGTCCTTCCTCCCTTCCTAAACTGAAACAATAAAGAAGTGGACAGACAGCTGAGGAATATTTTTAGATTCCCCTGAAGAATAAAAGCTTGCTGAGTTCACTGTCATCTAAAATCTTTCTAAATAAAAGTGCATGTGGCTGTCAGCATCACACCTGCAGCGCTGGTGTTTCAGGTAACCTGGAAGCTAAGAAACACCACAGCAGGAGTGTTAAAACACATCCTGCGTCGTGCAAATGTGAGTTTAAAAAATGATTTAATCTCTTCTGTGTGGCTGCTACGTGAATGTTTAAAGTACTTTTGTATTTTAAATCTTCGTTTTGTTGCAGAGGATTAAATCATTTGGTTACTTCTCTCTCTTGTGCAGGTTCTTGTTTCCTTAGATCAGATTATTTTGTCTGCTTCATGTTCAGCCAGACTTACAACAAACAAACCACAAGGATGGTTTCATTGGATCATTTTGGTGACGTCATCATGAATCATCACTTCATGGACCCAAGATGTGAAATCAGGAAGAGCTTTGCTGTGTCTCATGCTTTCATTTATCATCTCTGGAGTCACAGAGAGCTCAGAAACAAGACCAAAAAGAGTCTAAGGCTGCATTCAGACTGCAGGCAAATCTGATTCCTTCTCAAATCCGATTCTTAGGCCTGACTGTCCACACTGTTTTTAGCAAGTGTCCAAATGGGATTTGGCTCTGTTCAGACTGGGCCACATTAATGACCAATCTGACAGGTTGCTGTGGCAACGCCGTCGGAGCGGAGGCGTCATCTAGCGTGTATTGTGTGATGTCATATAATTGCGACAGCGACAGCAACAACAAACCCTCGAGCTTCGCTTGAACGGAGCCATCTCCCCAAAGATTAAGAATTTGGTTTGGTCCTCTGTCCAAGGACTGATGTTTTAACGTCCTCCATTGCCTCCATTGATATTAGCTAGCAACAACAACTGGAATAAGCCTCCATTGATATCAGCTAACAACAACAACTGGAATAAGCCTCCATTGATATCAGCTAGCAACAACAACTGGAATAAGCCTCCATTGATATCAGCTAGCAACGACAACTGGAATAAGCCTCCATTGATATCAGCTAGCAACAACAACTGGAATAAGCCTCCATTGATATCAGCTAGCAACAACAACTGGAATAAGCCTCCATTGATATCAGCTAGCAACAACAACTGGAATAAGCGGGTCTGGTGTCGCATAGAGTGACGTAGCGTAGAGACGTAGAGAGACGTCACGGACAGTCAAATCCGATGTGAGTGTTTGGAGCTGTTCAGACTCAGACACATCTGTCCCAATGGGATTTGAAACTACCTCCCAAAGGTGGTTTCCATCTGGTTTGCAAAAATCGGATTTCATGTGATTTATGACTGTTCAGACTTCATAAGAGCATCTGGTTCCAATCTAGATTGGCTAAAAATCGGATTTTGGCTTGCAGTCTGAACGCAGCCTTAATGTGGGGATCATTCCTGCATGGTCTCTCTTGTTTCACTGGCCTGAGCTCACATGGACGTCAGCTGTACGAACCCTGACATGTTCATCATCATCACGACAAACCTGCGACGGCACCGAGCTACTTGAGGATAAACGCGATCTGAGCAGGAATCAAGACCTCAAGTGTTTTCACAGAGATTCACTGAAGTTCCTGATCCTGTAACTCATCTCAAAGTGTATTTTTCTGGTCACTTCTGACTTCTGGTTTTTGATGTGTGCAACAAATCTGGTCAAAATACTAAACACAGCTAGTATTATTTTCACATTAAATTCTTAAAGCTGAGCCTGAGCAGACTCTGTGGTTGCACGCAGAATGTCTTTTGTGGAAGTGATGGATTATGGATTTGTGGACCGACCTCAGCCCGACCTCAGACTTTTAGACTCAACATGAGTCTAAAAGTCACTTTTTATTAGGACAAGCTCAACACAACTCTTGTTTGACTGCTTTTCACAAATCCCCAAAACTAATGCATACATGTCACCATGGTTACAACATGATCTTATATGAATATAGTCTGTAAGTCGCTTTCACAGATCAGACGATGGAAGCCTCAATCGAACCTCATCATCTATTGAGGCTACTTAACCTTCGTGTCGTCCTCCCGGGTCAAATTGTCCTCCCTCCCTCCTTCTCTCTTTCTTTCCTTCCTCTCTCTTTCCTCCCTTCCTTCTTTCCTTCCTTCCTCCATCCCCCTTTCTCCCTTCCTTCTGTCCTTCTTTCCTTCCCTCCTTCCTTCCTTCCTCCCTCCCTCCTTCTCTCTTTCTTTCCTCCCCCTACCTTCCTCCATTCCTTCTTTCCTCTGTCCTTCTTTCCTTCCTTCCTCCCTTCCTCTTTTCCTTTCTCCCTCCCTCCCCCCTTCCTTCTTTCCTCCCTCCATCCTACTTTCCTCCCTTCCTTCCTCCCTCCTTTCCTTCCTTTCTTCCTTCCCTCCTTCCTACTTTCCTTCCTTCTTCCTTCCTCCCTTCCTTCTTCCTTCCTCCCTCTCAGTCTTAGTTTTTTCCGCAATTCCCTCCTTTCCCTCCTGGTCATCCCTCCCTTTGCCCCTCTCCCCTACTCACATCTCTTCGTCCTCTTATTCAATCCACTCCCATCTCTCTTTTTTCTCCAGGTACTGTCCGGTAGCTGTATCTTCCTCCTTTGTTCACTTCACCATTCATCCATCCTTTTTTCTCATTCCATTAAACCTTTAATTGAATTCACATTTCTTTGTGGCTGCATTGTTAAGTCAATTTGAATCAAACTCCTTTAGTTGGTTTTCTCCCATATATGGACTGAAACAACTCGGTCTTCAATGAATTCTGGGCAAACGAGCAGCTCCAGAATAAGTTTGTGGTATGAATGCGACCCAATCTCCATCTGACCGACTAAAAAGCTACAAAAGCCTCCTTCTCAGGTGGCGTCGGACCGGTCGACAGCTTCCATACCAGCACAAAGAAAAACCAGGAGAGTTTTAACCAAACCTAACAGGTCAGGTTTAGCCAGATTAATCCCGCAGGATTCAGGCGTGAAGGTACAGCGTCAACACCATGTCAACTACAGAGCTACAGCGTAACCACAGTTCCTTTTCTAATATCAAAAAACCAAAGACTCAGAGGTATGTAGTTGGTAGTGACGAGGCTGCATTTAGCTCTTATGACGGCCGGTCGAGCAACCATCAGCTCATCATGATAAAGCAGAAATGAAGATGACGATGAAGTAAAAGGGGGAGGGGGGAGTAGAGGGATCACAGTAAACAGGACCACCTCGTCTGCTGTTATCGCTGCAGCTAAAGAGGGATCAGATGGAGAGGAAAGAAAACAAGCTCTGTAGTAATTGCTAACACACTCAGCTCTTCCAGGAAGGAGGCCGATCAGACCGTTGATACAGTAGGTGGACGGGATTAAAAGCTTTCTGATCAGACCGGTGCTGGTAAACACTGCCCATGTAAGGCCATTTCTCTCCTTCTTTTCTCATTAATTATACAGCAGCAGTTTGTGGTTGAAAGCTTCGAACAATAACAGAAATAAGGAGGTAACGTCATGAACAGAATAAGGTTTATTCTATGGCTGCAGTTTGAATCGCAGGTCATTTAAAGCCAAGTGTTCACTACAAGACTTCTGCCCTGATTTTAAGTCCCAAACAAAACTTTCCAGTCTCTTTACAATCTTGAAAAATGTCAGAGTCAGCCAGCTTTGACATCTCCTGTAGTGTAGTAACAGGATCATTTCAAACTGTGTAAATAAATAAACCTTTCTTACCTGATAGGATGAGATGACATCATAGGCAGAGAGAGAAAAACATGGAAGAGAAGAGAAAGAGAGGGAACATTAGTCAATTTAATACATCCGAAACATCATATTGTACATTTATCAAACTTCTACTGGTTGGGGAGAAGGAAGGAAGGAAGGAGGGAAGGAAGGAAGGACAGATGGAAGTAAGGAAGGAAAGAAGGAAGGAAGGAAAGAAAGAAAGAAAGAAAGAAAGAAAGAAAGAAAGAAAGAAAGAAAGAAAGAAAGAAAGGACAGACGGAAGGAAGGAAGGAAGGAAAGAAAGAAAGAAATAAAGAAAGAAAGAAGGAAAGAAAGGACAGATGGAAGGAAGGAAGGAAGGAAGGAAAGAAGGAAGTAAGGAAGAAAGAAAGAAAGGACAGATGGAAGGAAGGAAGGAAGGAAAGAAGGAAGGAAGGAAAGAAAGGACAGAAGGAAGGAAGGAAAGAAGGAAGGAAGGAAAAAAGAAAGAATGAAAGAAAGAAAGAAAGAAAGGACAGATGGAAAGAAGGAAGGAAAGAAATAAAAGAGAAAGGACAGATGGAAGGAAGGAAGGAAGGAAGGAAATAAGGAAGGAAAGAAAGAAAGAAAGAAAGAAGGAAGGAAAGGACAGATGGAAGGAAGGAAGGAAGGAAGGAAGGAAGGAAGGAAAGAAAGAAAGAAAGGAAAGAAAGGACAGATGGAAGGAAGGAAGGAAGGAAGGAAGGAAAGAAAGAAAGGAAGAAAGAAAGGAAGGAAGGAAGGAAGAAAGGACAGATGGAAGGAAGGAAGGACAGATGGAAGGAAGGAAGGAAAGAAGGAAGGAAAGAAGGAAGGAAGGAAAGAAAGGACAGATGGAAGGAAGGAAGGACAGATGGAAGGAAGGAAAGAAGGAAGGAAGGAAAGAAAGGACAGATGGAAGGAAGGAAGGACAGATGGAGGGAACATTTACCCTAACAGCTTTACAACAACGTTTCCTCAGACATGAATCATTATTGGGATATAAATAGCAGGAGGAGCGAGACTGCTGATGCCCTTCAACCTCAGCTAACATCTTCATAGCTCGACTGATTCCTCATAAACAAGTCCATTAAAAGTCCTGTGATGTGCAACCTCACTATGATTATCTGTCCGTCATGAATCACCTAGTGTGTTGCTCTATGAACAACGTTTGCTGTCTTCACCCTTGAACTCCTTTCATAACTAGATAAGAGCTTCTCAAGACTCACTTATAGGATAATCATTCGCTTTTCTTAACTGATTGTTCCGCATTTTGTTTGATTTCATTGTTTCTGCTTGAACCCCTTTTTGTGTGTCTATACCATAGACTGTATATAAGAAATGGACGTAACATCCGTGACGTCACCCATTGGTTTGTGGACTGCTGCTCGGAGGCCAATAGTATCGGATCTGAGCAGCGCCATCTTGAAAATTTCAGGTGCATGCTGGGTAAAATAAAAACAGGGATTCTACTTATATGGGCATCAGGAGGAGCATGAGGCGCCCTCCTGAACCTGTGAACCAATCAACCTGTCAATCACGACGTAGCCACGCCCTAATGCATACCCTGCTTTATCATCGCATATAAAATCAGGGAGGCCAAAATGTCCCAAATGAACATCATACTGCATTGAAGAAGGCTTTAAACTAGCGATTGAGACCATAAACACATTTTGAAAACGTTTACTGAGGTTAGAAATCAAGTGAGAAGTTGGTGAACTCTCCATTGACTTGTATAGAGACGGAAGTCCTTTTGACACCAAAACGGTCGCCCCCTGGTGGCCTTCTGATAGAATGCAGTTTTAAGTTACTTCCGCTTTGGCCTCATTTCAGAAGACTGGAACTCCCTGCCTGGTCTATAGTATTTATTTTGCTAAAGAGCAATTATGTCATCTATGTGGTAATAGTTTCTAAATAGTACTCGTTGTAACTTATCACCCATGCATATCTTGTCTTTTCTAACTTGTAGTAACGGACAGAAACCTGAAGGGAAAGTGGTCGAAGCATGTTAACAAAAAGAAGGCCATAAGGTCACCGAACATCACAGACTGATGATGCAACAAGCAACAGACCCGAGGGTGTTACTCCTTTAACACAAATACTCCAACATATGAAAACAGTCTGACAGCTTTTGTTTTACTTATGACACCTGGAGACAATAGCTGACTTCAGACCGGATCACCGCTGAGGTTAACTGATGGGACACATGGCGTGTTTGGATGAGCACCATCATCCATCTGCATCCAAAAACTCCAGTTCAAACGGTAATGTAAACATCTCAGAGGCGTATTTCAGCTGTTGAACTGTCTCCCTCCTGCAGCATCTCTGGCTGCGGTTTCCATTTAGGTCCTCGCAGGACGGTAAAAACCACGCAGAGACAAAACACATGTGGAAGAAATAAACGTCTGCAGGCTGGAGGGGTGCAGCTCGACCCTCTGTGAGTAATCCACAGCTGGGACTGCTCTCCACTTCCACACACTGATTTAAGAGTTTGCATTGTGGCCACTTAGCAAGCCGGCAGCTGGGATAGCTCGACACTAAAGGTCAGAGCAGGTCAGCCATCGCCACACACACACACACACACACACACACACACACACACACACACACACACACACAGAACTGTTCGATCTGATGTTTGAGATACAAGATTGCACCAAAAAAACGTAAGAATGAAATGAATGTAAGTTCAAGAACGTGCAGATCAACTAATACCATAATATGATGGTATAATGAAAATATCCCTTAGCAAAAAGTAGTATACTTGAAGTTCATCTTATTAAGTATGCTTCAGTGTAAGTATAAGTATAGCAAGTATACTACGGACCATGTACTTGTAGTGTACTAGAAAGTTTACTAATTTAATACCTCTTCAGGCTAAATAGGAACATTTTTAAGTTTATAAAAGTATACTTTAACCCTCCTGTTGTCAAGGACGGAGGAAAGAAAGGAGGAGGTAGAGAGGGATAAAGGAAAAGAGGAAGGGAGGAAGGAAGAAGGAGGGGAGGAAGGAAAGGAAGAAGGAAGGAAGGAAAGGAGGAAGAAAGAAGGAAAGGAGGGATGGAGGAAGGAAGGGAGGAAGAAGGAAGGAAAGGAGGGAGGAAGGAAAGAGGGAAGGAAGGAAGGAAAGGAGTAAGGAAGGGAAGGAGGAAGAAGGAAGGAACGGAGGGAGGAAGGAAGGAAGAAGGAAGGAAAGGAAGGAGGAAGGAAGGAAGGAGGGACAGAGGGATGAAGGAAGGAAAGGAGGGGGTGAGGAAGAAGGAAGGGAGGGAGGAAGGAAGAAGGGAAGGAAGGAGGGAAGGAAGGGAGGAAGAAGGGAAGGAAGGACGGAGGAAGGACAGATGGAAGGAAGGAAGTGAGGAAGAAGGGAAGGAAGGATGGAGGGAGGAAGGGAGGAAAGAAGGAACAGTCAAAACAGACGGGGTCAATTTGACCCGGGAGGACGACAAAAAGGTTAAAATGGAAAATATTTGACGTAACACGATGTGAATCCTGGTTTTTAGACATTACAGGTAACAGAAACTTTGTCTCCTTCACACAGTTAATATTACAGCAGGCTTCAGCGTCTCCTACTCACACAGTTAAAGCAGCTCAGATTACTGTGAACTGGTCCAGCTCTGCGTGGACGGACCGGGACAGACAGACAGACGGACGGATAACATTTTTCATTTACAGACAATAAATTCCTCTTGGGCTCGCGGCCACATCTGCAGACTCGTTCTGTCCTCCAGTCAAAAGAAACCTCAGCGTCCCACAGGACAGAGAGCTGAGCATCAGTAATATACAGACCATGAGCCAGACTACAAAATCCCAGAGTCTAATCTTCACAGCCAGGGGTGAAAGGTTTTAGACGATTTTCAATGTTGAGCCTGGCAGAAAGATTGAAACCCCTCCAAACTAAAATCCACCGAGCTCCACCGAGCCCCCGAATTCCTCCCCGAACTGCAGAGGGTCTCTGCACTTTCTCAACATATTTAAAGAGCAATTTAAAAACAGCAGTGAGAAAAAACAGATAGGTTTAAGATAGTGTTCTGTTTTATTTTTGACACAGATTTAAAAGAACACTGTGCTGTTTTTAACATTTTAATCCAATGTTAAAAGTATAAATGTGATGAGAAATGTCTAAAGATTCTTATTAATTGTTTATCAAGATTAAAAAACAACCAAAAACTTCATATTTTTACCTGTTTACATTGATTTAAGCTTTGTGTCGTCCTCCCGGGTCAAATTGACCCCGTCTGTTTTGACTGTTCCTTCCTTCCTTCCTTCCTTCCTTCCTTCCCTCCTTCCTTCCTTCCTCCCTTTCTTCCTTCTCTCTTTCTTCCCCCCCTACCTTCCTCCCTTCCTTCTTTCCTCCCTTCCTTCTTTCCTTCTTCCATCCCCCTTTCCTCCTTCCTTCTCTCTTTCTTTCCTCCCCCCTACCTTCCTCCCTTCCTTCTTTCCTGTCCTTCTTTCCTTCCTTCGTCCCTTCTTTCCTCCCTCCCTCCTACCTTCCTTCCACCCCTCCTTGCTTCCTCCCTCCCTCCTTTCCTTCCTCCTTCCTCCCTTCCTTCCTCCCTCCCTCCTTTCCTTCCTTTTCCTCTCTTCCTTCCTTCCTCCCTCCCTTCCTTCCTTATTCCTCCCTTCTTTCCTCCTTTCCTTCCTTCTTCCTCCCTTCCTTCCTTGACTCGAGGACGACACGAAGGCTAAACACATCTAATGTCTCAGTCTGGCTGTATGTCCTTCATAGACTTTCCCAGTGGGAGTAAAACAGATAAGAGAGGCTGCAGATTATATTAAAGGAGCACTTAAGATACTTTTGCTTTCTACACTGAGTCTCCTTTAAACTAAGTGCTTAACCCTTACTTACTGTTCGGGGTCAAATTTGACCGATTTTGACGTTTGACGGCAGTAAAAACGCCCTAAATACGGTTTCATTTTAGCCTTAAATTTGACGATTTCTCCTAATGTGACCCAGTTTTACTGCACGTTGTACATCTGTTTAAGTTGCGTTCAAGTGACTTCTGGGACAGTTTTGTTGGTTATATTGTGTTTTCTGGGTTTTTTTACGTTCATCTTCTTTTTGTAATTAAACTGTACTTATAAAGCACGTTTCTAGTCTTTTTGACCACTCAAAGCACTTTTACACTACATGTTTACATTGATTTAAACACGTCTAATGTCCCAGTCTGGCTCTGTGTTCCTTCATAGACTCTCCCAGTTTGTTCTGACTGGGCTGAGTGGGAGGAGAACCATTAAGAGAAGCTGCAGATAATATTTAAGGAGCACTTAAGATACCGTTGCTTTCTCCACTGACTCTCCTTCGTCAGCAGCACATATTGCTTTTGTTTCTTTTGCTTGTTGTGCACCTATTTAAGTAGCGTTCATGTGACTTCTGGGAGAGTTTTGTTGTTTTGTTTCATGGCTATATTGCATTAAATTGACTTTCTCCTCAACCTCTCTGTGCAAATACACCAAGAGACTCCAGAGCAGCTTTAAACATCCTTTACTCTGACGGCTTTTCTCTGTGAAAGGAGCAAAAAAAAACAATCTGAAACTCTCGATACTCGAACACTTGAAATTCGCTGCATACTTCACCGCTTTCAAGAGACTCAGTAAACCCTGGTTAATTCAGACTCACTTCTACTTTTATGTGTAGTGCCGTGTTTGACCTCGCTTGTCTTTTATTATATTCTGTGTTATATTGGATTGGATTCATTGTGCTGATGTACTTGGTTTACTTCCTTTTATATTGCAAAGGTGCACCAGCCGCTGCCTTTCCCCAAAACATTGATGCTCAATGCTACTCTGCCTTCTCAAGACCAAAAATGTTTACACGCAATGTCCCACTTGACCAATGAAAAGCAACTTCAAAACCTTCAATCATTGCTCCTAATGGGTGTGACAGAGTGTGTATCTCCTGGTGCACGTCGCCTGTTTAAGGGTTAAATAATTTCCTCTGGTGTTGCAAATTGGCATCAGCTATAAACACTGTGATACTTGCATCAGACAGTTGTTCTAGCCTGTCTATGTAAACTGTATCTGTCCATATTAAATAAACCATAATAATAATAATGTGTTTTTCTGGGTTTTTCCCGGTTCTTCTTCTTTTGTTTGTTTTTGGGTTTTTTTCAGGTGAATTACCAAGAGTGTGGACTAAAGGATCGATCCTCTCATACTGTTCATATTCTGACTCATATTTAGTCTCTCTCTCCACCTGTTCCTCGTTGTTTCATTAGTTTAGTTTGTATGTAACTCTTGTTTGATCCTTGATGCTCTGCCTTCACCTTGAGCTTAAATAAAGTGTTTATTCTTCACTTTCCTGCTCCACTTAACATCTAGCTCATCATTGATACAATATGAGCAAGTTTTTAATGTTTTATTGTTAAAGTCATGCTGGAAATGTGTTTATCTGTCCGATATTTTAATACCATTTTTCTTGGTTTACAGCAGGTAGTGTCAAACTCATTTTATAGTTTAAGGGTCACAAACAGCCCAATTAGATTTCAAGTTTAATAATATATAATATATAATATGACTTGCCAACTAACTCTTTACAGAACAGATTGAGATGTATGTAGTAGTAGTCTTACTCCCAGCAGCAGCAGTAGTAGTAATAGTAGTTGTAATGGTGCAAAACACCAAAATATGTGTTCCCCCTTAAACTGCAACGATTAGTCCATTAATCATTAATTCATTGATTGACAGAAAATTGGGAACAATCGATCTGTTTCTAACTATCTTATCGTAGAATCAGTTATTCATTGATTAATTTAAATGCTGGCAAACAGTCAATCAATGAATCTTTGCAGCTCTAATCTATAAATCTCACTGTAAAACATGTACTTATAATGTTTTTATTGTGCTTTGTTTTCATGGGTTTTTATCTGTAATCTGTACTGTTAAATACTTAGTCAGCCTTTGGGTTCAGAGGGGTTAATAGAGTTCATGATTAATCTGTGTGGTGCTTACTTTACCACTATGATGTGTTTGTTGTGTGACTCGCTTAAACCACCAAATTTAAGGATTAAAGACTTTTATTTGCTGTTAAATTTCCCATTTTATGATTGGATGAAGTGTAGCTGACACCATCCACACTGCAGAGAAACTGTTAATTATCATTATTATTATTATTATAAATATTATTAATATGAGATGTCTTTTAACAGAAAGAAACTGAAAATCTAAAAAAGAAAACAGAATTGTCGAAAAGTGCTGCTAATTTTTAAGTTGACCTTTTTTTTCTGCATACTGTATATTAACTTTTAAAGAGACACACACACACACACACACACACACACACACACACACACACACACACACACACACACACACACACACACACACACACACACACACACTAAGTCCGATTTGGCCTGCTGTCAACAGTGCTGCAGTATTTACACCCCTCCCCCGCCTCTCTTCTCTCTATTGACCTCTTTAGCTCCTAGTTTCAGTTTCTATCCCTTCCCAAATCCTCATCAGCTCACTCTAAATCCCCCCCCCCAACCCTAACCCTAACCCCCCCCCCCCACCCCCCATCACTGCTGACTGCTGCTGTCTGCTTTTTCTTTGGTTTAAACCATCAAATACACACTTAAATATAATCAATAAAATGCTATTATGACTCTGTGTGTGTGTGTGTGTGTGTGTGTGTGTGTGTGTGTGTGTGTGTGTATGTCTATAAAAATTGTCCCTATTCAACCAAATTTAATCCACTTTACAAAGATATTAAGTCTTTTTTTTTGCACCCTCAGTGGGGTTTTTTGTTGTATTATTGTCATATCACAACTATATGGAAGCCCATTTCCGCCACTGTGATGAAAAAACTCCATTATACAGTTCTAGCTCTACTCGACTCGACTTGTGGCTCCATCAGGGATAGTACCTGGTACCTGGTACTTTTTTAGTATCTGCTCTGCCGAGGTTCCAAGTGAGCCGAGCCGATACTAAATGTGACGTCATCAGACTGCCGGCCACTGATTGGTCAGAAGAGTCACTGGAAGAGTCATGAGCCGTCCCACACAAGAATCAAACCCGGCATTTTTAAATACCAACAACAGCGTTACAGTGATTGGTTTCTCTTCTCTTGCTTTGTGTGAGACAGAAAGCCTCATACAGCAGCAGGAAGGAAGGAAGGAAGGAAGGAAGGAAGGAAGGAAGGAAGGAAGGAAGGAAGGAAGGAAGGAAGGAAGGAACTTGCTTTGTGTGAGACAGAAAGCCTCATACAGCAGCAAGTACACCATCGCCTCCATGTCCTCCATTGTTTATGTGTTTGTGTCGCGTATGAAACGAAGTCACGGCAGTTTCGTGCAGCCGTTGCTATGACGACCCCGCTCACGTTGAGGAGGAACTATAGTAATGGAAAAGGTTCCTGGTACCAAACCGAGTCTCGTCGTGTCGAGTCGAGCTAGAACTGTATAGTGGAAAAGCGCTAGCCTGGGTAAACCCATGCTCTGTTTCCAGCGACATTCCACTTCGCTCAGAAAGTTAGCATGGCCACCAAGACAAAATCTTTGCCTGAGATAGCGAACCAATCACAGAACGGGGAGGCAGGCTCAAGGAGATGAAGCCCGTAGAGCGACTCTGTTTACATCGAGCACGGCGGCCATGGAGGCAGTTTAATGCAGCGTTGCTATGACGACCCCGCTCACGTTGAGGAGGAACTATATTAATGGAAAAGGTTCCTGGTACCAAACTGAGCCGAGTCAAGCAGAGTAGTGCTAGAACTGTATAGTGGAAAAGCGCCATTAGTTGGAGCCCTCCACCATTACGTAAAGGAAATTTGATATCAATCAGAATGACGTCATTAAGTGTATTGATCCTTGCAGGCTGATACAGAACAATAAGGATCAGCAAAATCAATCAAGAGGGGATGAAATCAATGATCATTGTTCACTGTGTCCACCTTCCACTGCTCACATGCAAAGTGACGATACGTCTGAATAACTAAACAACTTCTTCTAGAAAAAGACAAAATATGACACACGCCCGGCTGACACACGTATGACCCCTTTTTCAAACGATTTTACTTCTCTCCCAAAAACACCGAACAATCAAACACACAGAGAGATCAGAGTGATGCAGTTTCTTGTCTCAGTCCCAG
>NW_026910264.1:0-17500 GCF_963691925.1 Scomber scombrus | reverse complement strand
GAAGAGAGGAAGGAAGGAAGGAAGGAAAGAAGGAGGGAGGGAGGAAGGAAGGACAGAAGGAAGGGAGGAAAGAGAGAGGAAGGAAAGAAAGAGAGAGGGAGGGATGGAGGAAAGAAGGAACAGTCAAAACAGACGGGGTCAATTTGACCCGGGAGGACGACAGGAAGGTCTGAGTTATTCTTTTTTTTCTCCCCCTTTCCATTCATCACTACTAATGTAATCCAGTGTCTCTGCTTTGGTTCAAATTTAGGTGAATCTGAAAAAGACAACAGTGGAAAAACAACATTGTATTTTTGTTCTGATGAAATGTTTAAAGGATAAAAAAAACAAAAGCTTTAAATATTCCTGTTAAAGTGTAACTCTGTTCAAAATAATAATATGTGGTCAGTGTATTTATGCTCCGTTATATTATGTAGCCAGTTTTATTTTAGCGTTTCTGTTGTTTAAAGAAAAGAAAAAAAAACAAGTCTTTTCCATTGACTGTAAAAGAAGCTGTTGCCACGGTAACCATGGATTATACTTGTTATCAGAAAATGAATTATAGTTGCCTCTCTCTCTCTCTCTGTCCGTCTTCATGTCTCCATTATATTGCATGTGTGTGTGTGTGTGTTAGTATTTGTGTGTGTGTGTGTTAGTGTGTGTGTGTGTGTTAGTGTGTGTGTGTGTGTGTGTTATCTAAAATGGGATTCCTCTGAACAGACAGAAGACATTTAGAATAATAACAACCTACACACTTCTGCTCCTGCTGTTCTTACCTCCCTCCCTCCCTCCCTCCCTCCATCCTCATTTTCTCCTTAACTCTATTTTTCTATCCTTCTTCCTTAATTTCTTCCCTTCCCCTCCCCTCCCCTCCCCTCCCCCAACTTCCTTCTTTTCTTGAATCTATCCTTTTGTATCTTTTGTTTCTCTCATCTACATTTCTTCTTTACTCCCCCCCCCCCCCCCTTTCCCTTTTCTCTGCTCTACTTCCTTCCATTTATCATCTCGCTCTTCCTCTTTCCTTCCAAAGGCGGATCAAAACAAATATTGGGTGGCAGAAATATACTAAACTATACTATATATGGAAAAATGATGTTGTTTTTCAAGTCAATGGAGAAGTCACCAACTTCTCACTTGATTTCTAACCTCAGTAAACGTTTTCAAAATGTGTTTATGGTCTCAATCGCTAGTTTAAAGCCTTCTTCAATGCAGTATGATGTTCATTTGGGACATTTTGGCCTCCCTGATTTTATATGTGACGATAAAGCAGGGTATGCATTAGGGCGTGGCTACGTCGTGATTGACAGGTTGATTGGTTCACAGGTTCAGGAGGGCGCCTCATGCTCCTCCTGATGCCCATATAAGTAGAATCCCTGTTTTTATTTTTCCCAGCATGCACCGGAAATTTTCAAGATGGCGCTGCTCAGATCCGAAACTATTGGCTTCCGAGCAGCAGTCCACAAACCAATGGGCGACGTCACGGATGTTACGTCCATTTTATATACAGTCTATGCTACACACAAGTATGTGATTTAAGACACAACATTATCAGTTTGTTAAATGAATTTGTATTTTAGTGATAGCATCAAGTTGAGCTTTTGAGACTTTGAGATATAAGTTAGATGATCATCGGCAAACTAATGAGCATTTTGAGGCATTTAGTTGAGAATCTGTGAGTGACACATTCACGATCCAACCTTTGAGATGAGTCGTAGTACTTTGGTGACACAAAGATTAAACTAAAACTAACGAGCCTCAGGAACTCCCAGTCTTACTTCTTCTTCCTGCCCTTTTTTTTACTGGCCTTCCTCCTTCCTCCCATCTACCTTCCTCTCTTCCCTTACCTCATCCCTTTTATCCTCCTTCCTATTACTGCTGTGTCACTTCTCCTTCCTTCTTCTCTCTTCCTCTTCATCTTTCATTTGCCACTTTCTATGCCCTTCTTCCTTCTATCGCTCCACTCTTCACTTTTCACTCCTTCTGTTTACCCGTTGGCTTTTTGTGTCGTCATTTTTCTTCACCTCCTCGTGCCCTTTTCTCTACGCCTCTTCCTTTCACCTCTCCAACCCCTCTCCTTTCTTCTTTTGTAACATCCTTTCCCAGTCCTTTCTTTCGTGCTCTCCTCTTTCTTCTTGTTTCTATCCATCTTCACCTCCACGGGGGCTGCTCTTTGAAAACGACAGATTCAATTTGGTTTCGGAGTAAAGCCGTCAAACTGACACTGTCTCTCCTTTCCATTCATAAAACACAAAACTACTCCTCTATCTCTCTCTTCCTCTCCCTCTCTCTCTATCATCTTTTTACCTCATTTCTCTCTCTGTCAAATTCTTTCAAAGTCCCATTAATCTCAACACGTGCAGTCTCTCCCTTACACACACACACACACACACACACACACACACACACACACACACACACACACACACACGCAGAGTAAACTCTCAGCTTGTAACCGCTGTGTGTGATTTCCCGTGATGCCGTGGGAAAAACAGCGGAGTCATCCATCACTGAGGATTAAGTTTAGAGAGATGTCACACACACACACACACACACACACACACACACACACACACACACACACACTCACACACACACACACACACACCGCTGAGGTTGCTGGTTTAAGTCTGTCCCATGATGCAGTGTCACAGCTTCTTCTTCTTATTCTTTAGTTAAAAGAAAAAAGAAAGAAAGAAAAAACACTGCCAGTTTCAATTTGTCGAGATTCGATATTCTGTGAAGAAGTGGCGGCCCACCTGATGTTCACTCTGTTTCCACGGTTACCATGGCTACCCATTAACATGCACAGATGAGAAACTGTCAAAATGTAAATTATTGAAACCTACTTTGCCATCGCTGCACTCTCAGTTTTCATCCCAGTAACTGTTTCAGACTTTTTATTTTATCATTATTGAGTCTGAAGTTTAACCAGACTTTTGATTTCTCTTATTGTGGTCACCATCCAGCTCATTGGCTGTTTGACCCTCTGCCTTCTGGCAAGGGGTAACGCTCCATTAAAGCTAAGACAGCCAGAATGAAACAGTTTCTACCCACAAGCCATTAGAATTATAAATATGAATTAATCTGCTGCTTTTATTTCTAGTCTAGGATTTTTTTAAACCTTTGTGTCGTCCTCCCAGGTCAAATTTACCCCATCTGTTTTATGTTCCTTCCTTCCTTCCTTCCTGTCTTCCTTCCTTCCTTCTTTCCTTCCTCCATCCCCCTTTTTTCCATCATTCTGTCCTTCCTCCCTCCTTCCTTTCCTTCCTTCCTTCTTTCCTCCCTCCCTCCTTTTCTCTTTCTTTCCTACCCCCTACCTTCCTCCCTTCCTTCTTTCCTTCCTCCCTCCTTTCCTTCCTCGATTCCTTCCTATCTCCTTCCTTCCCTCTTTCCTTCCTCCCTCCTTTCCTTCCTTCCTCCCTTCCTCCCTCCTTTCCTTCCTTCTTTCTCCCTTGACTCGAGGACAACAGGAGGGTTAATTTAAGTGTGCATGTCGTTTTATTGTATTTAACTTTAGCACAAGGATCCCAAGTAACACAGTTTAATTCCTCTATATGTATAATATATGGTCAATTCTTACATATAGCACCTTTTAAAAACCTTAATCAGGTGAATAACTGTATTTTGTGACCTCTGTAAACAACCAAAATAGCCTCCCAGTTGCCTCTCTGTGATTTTTAATATGAAGACCTTTTAGAAAATGTTTTATCTGAGACCAACGAGGAACCAGACCTTGATTTGCAACATAACGATTAAAACAATTTGAAAAAAGTCACAAAAGCAAAAAAAAAGTAATGTCTCCAAATAACGTTAAAGAGATGTAAGCAGGCGGGGAGTTCCAGTCCTCTGAAATGAGGCCAACGCGATAGTAACTTAAAACTGCATTCTATCAAAAGGCCACCAGGGGGCGACCGTTTTGGTGTCAAAAGGACTTCCGTCTCTATACAAGTCAATGGAGAATTCACCAACTTCTCACTTGATTTCTAACCTCAGTAAACGTTTTCATGTGTGTTTATGGTCTCAATCGCTAGTTTAAAACCTTCTTCAATGCAGTATGATGTTCATTTGGGACATTTTGGCCTCCCTGATTTTATATGTGACGATAAAGCAGGGTATGCATTAGGGCGTGGCTACGTCGTGATTGACAGGTTGATTGGTTCACAGGTTCAGGAGGGCGCCTCATGCTCCTCCTGATGCCCATATAAGTAGAATCTGTGTTTCTATTTTCCCGACATGAACCTCAAATTTTCAAGATGGCGCTGCTCAGATCCGATACTATTGGCCTCCGAGCAGCAGTCCACAAACCAATGGGTGACGTCCATTATATATACAGTCTATGGGTGTAAGTCTTGTGTTAAAACATGATCTGAATACTCTAACTTTGCAATGATATTGTATATTTCGCAGGATGAGTCCTTGAGTTGTTACACTGAGAACTTAAGTTATGCTCTTCACTGGAATAAATGATTAAAACTGATATACACATTGGGGGGGAAAAACATTAACGGATATGAATTAATAATGGTATTTTATTAATTGATTGTTGGAGCAGGAGCTGCAGTATGTCCATGGTTCCAGGGTCATCTTCTCTGCATAACGCTACACACTGTTGGAATAAATTACTGCTGGGGAATTATAATTAAATAATACACTGGAGCAATACATGTGGTGAGGAGTCATAGAGTCATAATTTTCCCACAAGCAATAAATAATGACTAACAGTTAGACGATGCTTAGATGTGCACTCTACTGGCTGAATCATCAGTTCAAAAAATAAACAACTGGGTGAGAAAATATCTGCTTCTTTGATAAAAAAAGTGTAAAATATAAGCATGTGAATATAAAAACATAAGGAGAGAACTTAACTGTGACTCCCACAGTGATATATTTCAGTGTGCGCTGGTGACGCTGAAGCTGTGGATTACAGTTTGTCGAAAACCTGATAAAATATTCAGCAGTTTAAATCATTTTACTTTTAGATTTTGGGCTAATTTTGGATGAATTTGAAAACGATGGTTAATATGAAGCGTTCTGAGTTTGCTAAAGTTTGACCATAAATGAACCTTTTAATATAATTAGTTTATCCTGGAGACTCTTGGTGTTTCTATGTTGAGCAACACTAAGGATATCATTATCTGTTTGAGTCAAATTTGACTTATTTTAATGTTTGATAGCAGTGAAAAAACCCAAAACACATTTCTTCTAGCAGTATAAATATTCGAGGGTGTTCTGGGTTAAATGTGTTCTAGAGACTCATTATGAGAAGATACCGTGTACAGTATACAAGTGTTAAAACAAACTTTTTAACCCTTACATACTGTTCAGCAGTGTCGGGAAAGTTCACTTTCTACATGAACTAGTTCAAAGTTCAGTTCACACATTTTAAAATGAACTAGTTCAGTTCATAGTTCATAATTCAACATTTTGAACTAAGTTCACAGCTCCAAAAATGAACTAGTTCATAGTTCTTTTTTTCCCCAATATGTTGCTGCAAGCTATTATTTTTCAAAATTATTGCCACAGCCCATATAGAACCACAGACAGCAATTATTTGATCAGTTTTAACACTGAAACTATGCGTCAGATTTCAAAATAGTTTTAAGTAATCATACGAAGATGCCGTATTAATGGTGGAGGCAGAGTCTGAGGTAGAGCTGCTCATAGACATATATACATGGGTTAGGGTTAGTATATATGTCTATGGTGCTGCTGCCTTCATTTGTTTTTGCCTCCATGCTTCACATATTGATGATGCATGCGGCGATGCAACTCTGTGGTGGCTGCTGTTGCCAGATTGGGTGTTTTTTCCGCTACATATTAAAGCTGCAGTTGGTAAGTCTTATAAAAGTAAATTTTGTCATATTTGCTAAGACTGTCACTATGTAAAGACAGCATTACATGAAACTAGTAACTCCTACTGCAAATTGGCAAATTGCCAGAATCCACCACGACCGGACAACAAGAACCAATCAGAGCCAGGATGGTGTCTGATGGAGTGTCTGACAGCTGTCAATCACTGCTCACGTACACAGCCCCCTCCCCCTTCCTCCTCAGCTCGGGAGAGCGGCTTCAGGAGCGTAGAGAAAGTAATGGCGCAGCAACAACCATCAGCGAGGACAAAACTACCGATACCTCCGTTACCAACAACAGCATACACGGCCGCGTGCCGTCACGTGCACGTCAGCCTCCTCTGGGGGAGGGACTTTGGAGGCAGGGCAGGAGTGCAGCGGAGAGGGAGGGGGAGGGATCTGAAAGTTGTACTTCTTCAAATTTGATGCTAAGTCCTCTCTCTCCTCAAAGTTACCAACTGCAGCTTTAAGGCCTGTTTACTGTGTGAACACCAGAATGGACGCGTTCACAATAAAGTTCATCAGGCAGAAATACAGAACGTTCAGTTCATGTTCACCCAAAATATGAACAAGTTCATGAACGATCGTTCAGACACAACACTGCTGGTCAGGGTCTCATTTGACCCATTTTTACATTTGAGAACACCGTAAAACATTTCTTATAGCCAGATGTGTCGTAATATGACCCACAGTATTACAAACTGGAAATAAAATGCATAATTTAAAAAAAAATGTGTGCAGTTGATACACATTTTAGTGCATGGAAATGTACAAATTTGCTTATTAAACAAATTCAAATATCAGCATTCAAACATGATATATCGAAAATATTCTAGAAAAAGTCACCTGGACCATAAAATAGTGGTTTTGCATGTTTTTTTCCATAAGATTAATCAAACATTAGGATTCATAAAACATTTATTAATGACTGACGGGGTATGAATATGTATTGGTGTAGAGACTAATTATGAGTCAGAATATGAATAGTAATATGTATATGCTGGACAGAAACAGAATAAACACACACATAAAGATAAGGATAACCATTTTAATATCATCCAATCAGAAAACACAGGAAACCACAGCAGCGCAAACAGGAAGTAGGCTTAAGATCTTCCGCGTGACTTCCTGTTTCCTTCTCATTTTGGTCCCAAGTCACCATCATCGGTATCATCATTATGATCATGAACACCACTTTCTTCTTCAAAAATCCCACATTTTATAGTTTTTAAATATCATGTGTATAATTTACAGTGTTTTTTTTTTTCTTTCTTTTTTTTGTACATCATTTATCATTAAGTGCTTTTTGTGTGTAAACCAAAGTTCCCTGACAGGACTTGAAGGTTTAAAATGCACAGTAATTAGCATAATAATTATAATAATGCTAATTAGCTTTTGAACATCATCAGCAATAATAATTACTGATTCAGCCTGGATCAATTATAATCATGATTTTAATCATCACGACTGTCGCAGCAGTCATCATCATCATCATCGCCAACACTGCTGTTATCTTCGTCGTCATTACACACACACACACACACACACACACACACAAACACACTCGCATCACTGGACGCACAGTTTATAGAAGCAGGCAGGCCCATTAATTCATATATGGCTCAATTATTAACATCAAAGCCGGATCTAAAAGAGGACGAATAACTTCATAAAGGCTTTGTTTACCGGGGACGAAGGTTCAACGTGCCAGACTTTTCCACGAAAGTTCATCACTTAAGTCCAAAGATTTATCTGGATTTTTGGAGTTTGAAAGTAGCTCAAAGACTAGACTTCGTAGGTTAACCTAGATTACGTTTTAAAACTCTGAGGGGGGGAAAAAGCAGACAGCCACGTTCTGGAAAATCCATCACACCGTAGAATCTGTCACGCTGTACGAAGCCCATCGAAACTGTAGATCCCATACTGTACAATTCATGCTGCTAAAAAAACATCTGCAGGTCTGTTCGAATCCATTGCGCTTTAAGCTCCATCATGCAAGAAAAATGTGTCCAACTGTGAAGTTTACAGTCACATTTATTTTAACTGTAAAGTCCAATGCGCTGTAGAGTCCGTTGCACTCCAGACGTAAGATTTATAACACTGCAGAGTCCGAAAAAATTCATCACACGGGTAAAATTCATAGCCTCGTAATATCTGTCAGGCCATGAATTTAAGTAATCCATCAAATTGTACAATTCCCATCATGCCACAGTATCCATTGCGTTGCTTGATAAGTCCGTCACGTCGTCCAATCTGTATCACAAGCTGTAAAATTCCACCAACGATGAGCTTGAATTCGTCCTGTCTCCGTACAAACAGTCATATAAAAAGCCACATCGTCTGCAAACAATGACATTCGCCATGTTTCTATAAGCCAGATATTGAGTTATCTTGGTTTTATTGACCTTATTTTAGTATCTGTTGTTTTATTCATCCATCTGGGGATGGGGGAAAAGGGGTTTATTGAAAGATAACCATTGATTGGCTACAAAAATGAATCTGAGCGTTAGTTTCTGTTCAGCAGCTGAAGCATCTTCTTGGTTTTGTGCTTTTTGAAGCCAAGGAGTTGAGTCTGTTTAGTCTTTTTAAAAATGTGGTCAATGGTTTAATCTCCAGGGTTGCAAGTCAGTCAGGAAGGTAAAATGTATAGTCCCCTGGCTCTTCTGGGATTTCCAGACTCTAAATTAAATCTTTAATCGATGGGAGGAGTTGGTGATATTTTAAGAGATCACTGAATAAGTCAGCAGCTCATTGGCTGAAAGCACTCAGTTGGGCGGAGTTTAAGCATACTGTTTTAACAAGTCAGAAATTGGACCCCAATTTTATTCACTACTGCGTTTACTTTCTGCACTGGAGCTTCTATATTTTGAGCTTTTTGTGTCAAAAAAGGACCATAATGGAAAGAAAAATGCAGTGTCAGTGCCACATGTAGCCTACTTTCTCACAAACCGTACTCTTCATCTGCTGATAACAGACGTAGAACCTTAATTTCCTGCTCGCTTTAGAGAAATATTAATGAGTGAGAAAGGGGAACAATTTCTGGCAAAACCTTTGAGTCTCAGTGCCTTGGATCATGAGACCAATGCTCCATAATTTTAGTCAAATTAATTGCAGTTAACTAATAAACTAAGAGAAACTAATGGGCAAGAAATAACTCTTGTTCTGTTGTATTTTTTATGTCTTTGTGAAATGACATTTTTTGTTGCTGGAACTACTTAGTTTCTATTTTTTTAATAAGTCATTTGGTGTGAAAAATATTTATCACTGTTTGCCAAAGGCTCAATCAGAAAAATTATATTCATCTCAAAAGGCTGGAACAAGAACATTTTGACTATTAGAGTGATAAAAAAAAATAAAAATAAAAGACAAGTTGGTGATACATTTTCTGTCAACTATTGGTTGCAGAACAAGAGTTATCTATCTATAGTTCTTTCGTTTTTTAACCTTTGTGTCGTCCTCCCAGGTCAAATTGACCCTGACTGTTTGGACTGTTCCTTCTTTCCTTCTGTCCTTCCTCCCTCCTTCTCTCTTTCTTTCCTTCCTCTCTCTTTCCTTCCTCCCTTCCTTATTTCCTCCCTCCCTCCTTCCGTCTGTCCTTCTTTCCTTCCTCCATCCCCCTTTCCTCCTTCCTTCCTTCCTTCCTTTCCTTCCTACCTCATTCTCTCTCCCCCCTACCTTCCTTCCTTCCTTCCTTCCTTCCTTCCTTCCTTCCTTCCTCCCTCCTTCTTCCTTCCTTCCTTCCTTCCTTCCTCCCATCCTTGACTCGAGGACAACAGGAGGGTTAAACAAATGATGTTAATTATTTTTCCATTTGTTCTGTTGCGACTCTTCTAACTGTGATACACTTTGTACATTTGCTTTGAAAAGTTAGTTATTACTTTGTGGGAACATTTTTATTTATAGACGACAAAGACGGAGATGGAGATTCGAAGATATGAGATTTCACGAGCTAAACTAATTCGGTGGTGTTTTTATTTTTTAAAGACTGTCAAAAGTTTAATTCTTTAGTTTTTGAGCAAATTTCTACATCATGTCTGATTCAGTCGCAATTAGTTTCCTTCGACCCTTTTTTGCCTTGTTAATTTTTGACTTTAATCCTTTTTTAAATCTCCATCAAACATTTTTTCCTATTTGTTCAAACACAAAACAAACCACAGCATCGTTGCTCCTCAGCGGGAAATTATTCTTCCACATCTGGCATTTTCTGCGGCTTGCAGCAAAAAAAGAAAAAAATGTTGGCTTTTTAATACAAAGAAGATTTTTGAAGTGAGGAACCAACAAAGCTTAATAACAAACCCACTGATATTTTACAAAACTGCTGCTTAAGTTTTTGATCCAGGAAAAAAAACAAAAAACAAAGTTGCTTTTTACATTTCAAGCTGAAGCAGTTTGGATGCTGTGGAGTGTTAATAAGTCTCAATGAGTCCATGTAGTGTTAATTGCAGCTCTGTTCAATGATCAACAAGCAGCCGACTCCTGGGAAATCTGCCTTTTTACAGTCAGCTGGTTTGATGTAGAAAAAAAACAGGAAGGTCCAGGCTAAGATTAATACACACTTCATTTTTAGTCAACCAATTAAAATTCATCAAAGTATCCACTGAATATTTAAAGATTAATGCTATACATTATGATCCTTGTTCCTGGTCTGTTCGGGCTCAGGTCCAACTTCTGTCAAGTCCATTTAAAGTATGTTCAAAGAAGAGAGTCAAATGACGTTTTTCTGGTTAGATTCAGATTTTCAGCCTTGTGAAAATGTTTAGTTTGAATTTGAGATGCTGACAAATTTTAAAACTTTGGCATTTTGGTGATAAAACAGACTTTTAATAACATCTGTCGAATTTAATGACGTATTGATCGTGTATCAAGTTGTTTATTTAACCCTCCTGTTGTCCTCGAGTCAAGGAAGGAAGGAAGGAAAGATGGAAGGATGGAAGGAAGGAAGGAAGGAAGGAAGGAAGGAAGGAAGGAAGGAAGGAAGGAATGATGGAAGGAAGGAAGGAAAGATGGAAGGATGGAAGGAAGGAATGATGGAAGGAAGGAAGGAAAGATAGAGGAAAGAAGGAAGGAAGGAAGGTAGGGGGATGAAAGAAAGAGAGAAGGAGGTAGGGAAGAAAGAAGGAAGGGAGGAAGGATGGAGGAAAGAAGGAAGGAAAGAAGGTAGGGGGAGGAAAGATAGAGAGAAGGAGGGAGGGAAGAAAGAAGGAAGGGAGGAAGGGAGGGAGGGAGGAAGGAAAGGAAAGGAAAGGAAAGGAAAGGAAGGGAGGAAGGAAGGAAGGAAGGAGGGAGGGAGGAAGGAAAGAAGGAAGGAAGGAAGGAAGGAAAGAAGGAACAGTCAAAACAGAGGGGGTCAATTTGACCCGGGAGGACGACACAAAGGTTAAAGTGTGCTTACAGTATATAGGATAGCCTAAGTTAAGTAAGTAAGTCTTGAAGCAACCATGAACTAAACATAAATTGTTGTTGTTAATCTGACAGAGTTTTTTCTTTCTGTAGCCGTCGTCAGTCTTCAGGGCGATTTAGTTATCGGAGAGTTTAGAGGCTAGCTGCTAGCTAGCAATAACTAATTCATCTCGGTCATTGTTAGCTTGTCTTTACTTTTTTTAACAGCACAGAAACCAGTTTAATCAGATCAGCCACGTGTCGAAACAAATAATCCATCTGAAATAAAAAAATGTAAAAACAAATCTCTTTAAAAACAGAATCAGTAGAGAAAATAACCAGTCGAGTCAGTCTTTCTCGTAACTCTATCCGACTGCATTAGCTTAGCATTAGCTTAGCAGTCAGTTTGCAGTCACTTTACTCTTGGTAGTTGGCGCAGCGTTAGCCGAACGAGAGGCTCTGAGGTTTACGCAGCCACTGGTAGAACTGCCGTCGGTGGAGGCGGTGCCAGCGCACGTTGCCCTCGACGATCTCCAGCGCCCGCGGCAACGCAGGTCCCGCCCCCACGCCACTGGTCTGGATGAACTCCTTTAACTGAAGGAAGCAAAGGAAGAAAGGAGATGGATAGAGAAATAATGAAAGGAGGAAGGAGGGAGATGAGCAGAAGTACAAGATATAAGAAAGGGAGGAAAGAAGAAGAGAAGACAAATATATGTATAGTAGCCCCAAGCTGCTGTGTTCATTACACCCTAATATGAAAGTGTTGGAAAGACCAAACATAAACATGATTTAGCGATGTAGCAGCCTTACCAGCAGTAGTCCTGAAGGTGATGTTAAACCACAGACTGAGTCATTAAAATCAAAGTGTTCATACAGAAGGGTTAGGGTCATTAAAGTCCGTGTAAAGTAAGAATAAATATGTATTCTGAGTTTGACATACCACAGAAAAGTGTGTTGTTAACCATCCTGCCAAATTTGAATGATTAAAAAAATCGCCAAATATATGAAATTAGGCTTCAAAGTTGTGTAAAAGTCTGCCCCTTTCTCTGCTCCCAAACGCTGTGGGAGTGGCCGCCGAGCTCGCTGAAGCCCCGCCCCCTACCAAGTGTCACCTGTCAATCAAAGTCACCACCTCTACCAGAAACATGGACGCTAGGTCTGTGAGCTTTCTGCGGCTAGCTCGGTGGCTAACTCGGCGGCTAGCTCGGCGGCTAACCCAGCGGCTAGCATGGCGGCTAACTCGGCGGCAAGCTTGGCAGCTAACTCGGTGGCTAGCTCAGCGGCTAACTCAGCTAACTGGCTACCTGTAGACTGTAGTAGTAGTAGTGTGCCCTGAATGTATTTATACCTCTACAGCAGCAGGGGCGGGTTTTATGCTAAACATCAATATACATTTATGACCTATTTAATGTGTTAAGAAGAAAATGTCTGAATTCACTTTTTTACAGTCTTTAAAATCAAAGTGTTCATACTCTATAGCGAAAGAGGAATGTGATGATTCTAATTCATGCAAATCATGTCTAGTAGATGTTGAGATGCACAAACTCCATGACCAGAAATATTTGGACAGGAATTTGCTCCCAATTCCTGTTCACAGGGCTTTGCTGCAGGGATTTGCTCCCATTCAGCCACAAGAGGATTAGCGAGGTCCAACACAGATGCTGGCTGATAAAGTCTGGCTCACTGTGGCTTTTTTAGGATGGGGTTGGCACTCGGTTTGCTAGTGAGCGTCGTATCCGAGGAGAAAACACATTCTCAGTTCTTGGCAGTCTTGTATTGTAAGCTTGTGCGGCCTACGACTTCACAGCTGATGTATTGCTGCTCATAGATGTTTCCAGATGAAAATAACTTAGCGTTTACAGCTGACCAGGAGAAATGGAGGAGGGAACGAACTCGACAAACACTCCTATTAGACAGATGGAAACCTATGATTTACACAATATACCGTATTTCTATCCAAGAGTCTAAGATTGTAAAGGCCTTAGGGGCAAATACAGTATATCATTTGTGATGTTGGGCTTTACTTATATATTTATATACATACACACACACACACATATATATATATATATATATATATAAATATATATAAAAGGGACTTGACTTGAGTTTGAACATTGTACATTTTTTATGCACCTTTAACCTTCATGTCGTCCTCCCGGGTCAAATTGACCCTGTCTGTTTTGACGGTTCCTTCTTTCCTCCCTTCCTCTTTCTTCCTTCCTTCTTTCCTCCCTTCCTCTTTCTTTCCTTCCTCTCTCTCTCTTTCCTTCCTTCTATCTTTCCTTCCTCCCCCCCCCCCTCCTTCTTTCCTTCCCTCTTTCCTTCCTTTCCTCCCTCCCTCCTTCTGTCTTTCTTTCCTTCCTCTCTCTTTCCTCCCTTCCTTCATTCCTTCCTCTCTCTTTCATTCCTTCTATCTTTCCTTCCTCCCTCCCTCCCTCCCTCCTTCTTTCTCTCCTTCCTTCCATCCTTCCTTCCTTACTCCTTCTCCCTTTCTTTCCTTCCTTCCTTCCTCATTTCCTTCCTCCCTCCTTGCTTCCTTCCTTCCTCATTTCCTTCCTCCCTCCTTTCCTTCCTTCCTTCCTCCCTCCCTCCCATCCTCCCTCCTTTCCTTCCTCCTTCCTTGACTCGAGGACAACAGGAGGGTTAATAAAGGAGTGCTTTCCTTTCTTTTAATGACAGCTAAAGAGAAAACGCTCCGGCCAAAGTGTCATTAAAACTAAAAGTCTTCTAGTTGGTTGCTAATCAAAGAGAAGCACTTTGTTTTAAAAGGTTCATAATTGGAGGTAAAACTTTGTAGCATGAAAGCAGCGATATCAAAGTGAGACTTTGTTTTAAAAGGTAATTAAAGTGGAAAGTTTCCAACATGAGAGGTTAGGTATTAATGACAAATTTGATGGTCGAAAGAGAAACTTTGAGAGGAAACTTCCAATGGTGTTTGACAGATTCACTGGAGCGGAGGAGAAAATCCTTCCCTTCAACTCACATTAATACCGTTCATATCGTTAACTCTGCTCTCTTTTCCTTTCCTGCATCCATCCCCCCTTCTTTTTCTTTCTATTCCTGCCCTCTTCTCCTCTATCTGAAGGTTTTGGCCTCTCTAATCTTCCCTCCATAATGCTCATTTTTTCTGCTTCAGCCCCTAAAAAACACATTTTTTTCAGATTTGTGTTAGCAGATGAAAGCGCGCTGACGTCTACTTAACCCTCCTGTTGTCCTCAGTTCAAGGATGAAGGAAGGAAGGAAGGAAGGAAGGAAGGAAGGAAAAGAGTAAGGAGGGAGGCAGGGAGGAAAAGAGGAAGGAAGTAAGGAGAGAAGGAAGGGAGGAAGGAAAGGAGGAAAGAAGGAGGGAAGGAAATGAGGAAGGAAGGAAAGGAAAAAGGAAGGACAGGAGGAAGGAAGGGAGGAAAGAAAGAAGAAAGAAAAGGAGTAAGGAAGGTGGAAAAGAGGAATGAAGTAAGGAGAGGAGGAAGGGAAGGAGGAAGGAAGGAAGGAAGTGAGGAAAGAAGTATGGAAGGAGGAGGAAGAATGAAGGAAAAATTAAAGATAGAGGAAGGAAAGAAGGAGGAAAGGAGGAAGGAAGGAAGGAAGTGAGGAAAGAAGTATGGAAGGAGGAGGAAGAATGAAGGAACAATTAACGATAGAGGAAGGAAAGAAGGAGGAAAGGAGGAAGGAAAGAAGGAACAGTCAAGAGAGATGGACTCTAACTCTTCTCTCTTTCCCTTTCCTGCATCCATCCCCCCTTCTTTTTCTTTCTATTCCTGCCCTCTTCTCCTCTATCTGTAATGTTGGCCTCTGTAATCTTCCCTCCATAATGCTCCTTTTTTCTGCCTCATCCCCTAAAAAACACATTTTTTCCAGATTTATGTTAGCAGATGAAAGCACACTGACGTCTACTTAAAAACATTTGAAGATCACAATGAAAAGAGACATCAGTAACATGATGCAGTTTCTGTATTCAAGAGTCCCATTTTAATTTTTTTGTGCATCGAGGCTGTTACCATACCAACAGGATTGCTACCTCATCTCCAACTAAAATTGCTTTGTGCCACAGAAAGTATTCATCACAGGATATTTATTCAGAAACGGCCGCAATCTTTTATGTTTGTGGAAAATAAAAATACAGGGTTGTGAACATTATAAGGTTGGATTCAAAACAAACATTATTCTGTCACTCCTACGTAGAGTTGTTACTTCTTTTGTGTGCTTTCATTTTTTTTTTTCCCATCTCATTTTTTCCTTTCTGTCCAAAAGTTTCATGAAAAGCAGTTTTTTTTAAATAAAACATTAATAAATATGTGTGGTAGCAGTGAGTACGGGTGCCACAATTTTCAAAAAAGACTGTGCCCCCCTCCCATTACTTACATTGAAAACACATTACAATTAATTTTAATGGCTAGTACGAACTTGAGGAACAATAACAGCAAGTAAAACCTCCTTTAATGTTGTCTTAGCCTCCTGTGACCCTTCGTCCTCATTCATTTGGGGACATTATGTTTGGGTTTGTAGGACCTTACACTTCATTCTGCTTAACTTTGACCTGTTGTCCTCATTCGTACCAGGCGGGGAGCTCCGGTCCTCTGAAATGAGGCCAACGAGGAAGTAACTTAAAACTGCATTCTATCAAAAGGCCACCAGGGGGCGACCGTTTTGGTGTCAAAAGGACTTCCGTCTCTATACAAGTCAATGGAGAATTCACCAACTTCTCACTTTGATTTCTAACCTCAGTAAACGTTTTCAAAATGTGTTTATGGTCTCAATCGCTAGTTTAAAGCCTTCTTCAATGCAGTATGATGTTCATTTGGGGACATTTTGGCCTCCCTGATATTATATGTGACGATAAAAGCAGGGTATGCATTAGGGCGTGGCTAACGTGGTGATTGACAGGTTGATTGGTTCACAGGTTCAGGAGGGCGCCTCATGCTCCTCCTGATTCCCATATAAGTAGAATCCGTGTTTTTATTTTTTCCCAGCATGCACCTGAAATTTTCAAGATGGCGCTGCTCAGATCCGATACTATTCGCTTCCAAGCAGCAGTCCCACAAAACCAATTGGGTGACGTCACGGATGTTACGTCCATTTTATATACAGTCTATGGTCAGTACACACTTTTTTGTGCCACCTAGTGGTCACAAAAAGCACGCTACATTTGTAAAACCCAGATGCCAGTTACACCACTCTGTCTCACAATCAGCCTGTAACGAGCTGTTTTGTGTCCCTGTCCTCTGATTGGATGCGATTAAATGCTTTATAAAAGTACAATGCAGTCTCAAACGCCGATATAATGGCTGGAATTTATTTTGTCACTTTGGCTGTCTAGGTTAAAATATCCAAATGTCTCCATATTAGCTCTTAGTTGAAGTTGGATTCAGACACATGTTAACCTTTTATAGGGACCAACTATGAAGGAACAGTAGAGGATAGATGTTAGAAACTGTGTGCAAAAACTATAAATCCATCCCATGACGTAAGTAAAGAAGCTCGATAATATCTATCCTCTGCATAAAAGGAAGTTAAACTATCTTGTTTTAGGATTAAACCTCATTTTTTATTATCAAAGACACATTTTCCTGCCAAGCACCATTTGCAGTATAGGTTATTAGACTTCAAAGTAACTGGTCTTTTGTAACGTATTCAGTCGATTTTTCAGCTCGAGCTGACAAGAAACCAAGTCTGATATGTGGATTGCACTGTTATCACGCAATATTCCTCATAAGATTGCTTATTTTAAAAAGAAAAAAGACTGAAACTAAAGTATTTGAAGATAAGAATTCTTTAAACTGAGTCAAATTAAATAGCAGACAACATGCCGAAACTCATAAACTATAACCTGATGTGACTTTAACCCTCCTGTTGTCCTCCAGTCAAGGAAGGAAGGAAGGAAGAAGGAAGGGAAAGGAGGGGAGGAAGGAAGGAAGGAAGGACAGGAGGGAGGAAGGGAGGGAAAGGAAAGGAAAGAAGGAAGGGAGGAAGGAAAGGTGGGAAGGAGGGACAGGAGGAAGGAAGGAAGGGAGGAAAGAAGGAAGGAAAGGAGTAAGGAGGGAGGGAGGGAGGGAGGAAAAGAGGAAGGAAGTAAAGGAGTAAGGAGGGAGGGAGGTAGGAAAAGAGGAAGGAAGTAAGGAAAGAAGGGAGGGAGGAAGGAAGGAAGTGAGGTAAGAAGTATGGAAGGAAGGGAAGAACAAAGGAAAAATTAAAGAAAGAGGAAGGAAGGAAGAAAGGAAGGAAGGAAAGAAAGAAGGAACACTCAAAACAGACGGGGTCAATTTGACCCGGGAGGACAACAGGAGGGGTTA
>NW_026910263.1:0-1000 GCF_963691925.1 Scomber scombrus | reverse complement strand
AAATCAAGTAAAAGCATCAAAAGTTTGGTGAAAATGATGAAATCTGTACTTTATGTTTTAGTCCTGAAGGTTGAAAATGTTTATTAATAATGTTTTAAAGTCATGAAGCAGAGTTCAGACTGTGCATGTTGGCTTTAATCCATCATAGAAACATAAAAACTATCACATATAACTGACTGAGTGTGAACCTTGGATGGTTTTACACTGAAGGAACATTTTATTTTATTGCTCTTCAGTCCAACTTCTGAAATGAAATGTTCATATTTACACTTTTTAATAGATTCTAAATGTCATTTTAAAGCTGTTTTTCCCTCCAGACACACTTTATTATGTCTTAATTCATATCTGGAGACAATCTTAAAGCTAAAGTATCATCACAATATTAAACATAATGAGTATTAGCAGCTAAATGACCTGAAAGCACTAACAAGGAACATTAGTAGTTAATCAGTAAATGAAGCTGTGATGGATTCTATGGAATAAAACTGATAATAAAACATCATTAAACGTGTTCTGATATTAACGAGCAAAACACTTCAGATATATATTTATATATAATGTTAATATACAGAATATAAATACATATAAACACACTATCAGAGGCTGGGATATGTTACAGTTTATTAATAATTCACTTTATTATAACAGTGATTTTAATCATTATAATTAGCTATGAATAAAAAAACATGGATATATTAAACTTGGAAGTTAAGAAAAAGGATCAAATATGTATAAAACTATATATTTACTGCCATTATAATAATATAATAATATAATAATACAATAATATAATATTATAATAATATAATAATATAATAATACAATAATATAATATTATAATAATATAATAATATAATAATATAATAATATAATAATACAATAATATAATATTATAATAATATAATAATATAATAATATATTTACTGATATAGTTTCTGATAGTAATAAAACTAAAGACTTTACATCTTTAGGATCCAGCAGCTTCATTCAGTTTAATGTC
>NW_026910262.1:70000-123222 GCF_963691925.1 Scomber scombrus | reverse complement strand
AGTCAGACAGGAGCAAAATCAAGCACAGTTGGGGCGTTTTGGGAAAATTGTGAAGGATTTTCCAAAGTGGGGTAAAATTTTAAAAAACAACAGGGCTGGTAGTGTCGAAAAAGTCAAAAATGGGGATTTTCCCAAACCTTGCTAAAAGGGGCCAGGGGGGCGGACTGAGTCAGAAATGAGCAAAATCAAGCACAGTTGGGGCGTTTTGTGAAAATTGTGAAGGATTTTCCAAACCGGGAAAAATTTGAAAAAAAAAAGACAGGGCCGGTAGTGTCGAAAAAGTCAAAAATGGGGATTTTCCCAAACCTTGCTAAAAGGGGCCAGGGGGGCGGACTGAGTCAGAAATGAGCAAAATCAAGCACAGTTGGGGCGTTTTGTGAAAATTGTGAAGGATTTTCCAAACCGGGCAAAATTTGAAAAAAACGACAGGTCCGGTAGTGTCGAAAAAGTCAAAAATGGGGATTTTCCCAAACCTTGCTAAAAGGGGCCAGGGGGGCGGACTGAGTCAGAAAGGAGCAAAATCAAGCACAGTTGGGGCGTTTTGGGAAAATTGTGAAGGATTTTCCAAAGTGGGCAAAAATTTGAAAAAACGACAGGGCCGGTAGTGTCGAAAAAGTCAAAAATGGGGATTTTCCCAAACCTTGCTAAAAGGGGCCAGGGGGGCGGACTGAGTCAGAAAGGAGCAAAATCAAGCACAGTTGGGGCGTTTTGGGAAAATTGTGAAGGATTTTCCAAACCGGGAAAAATTTGAAAAAAAAAGACAGGGCCGGTAGTGTCGAAAAAGTCAAAAATGGGGATTTTCCCAAACCTTGCTAAAAGGGGCCAGGGGGGCTGACTGAGTCAGAAAGGAGCAAAATCAAGCACAGTTGGGGCCCTGATTTTCCAAACCGGGAAAAATTAAAAAAAAAAAGACAGGGCCGGTAGTGTCGAAAAAGTCAAAAATGGGGATTTTCCCAAACCTTGCTAAAAGGGGCCAGGGGGGCGGACTGAGTCAGAAAGGAGCAAAATCAAGCACAGTTGGGGCGTTTTGGGAAAATTGTGAAGGATTTTCCAAAGTGGGCAAAAATTTGAAAAAACGACAGGGCCGGTAGTGTCGAAAAAGTCAAAAATGGGGATTTTCCCAAACCTTGCTAAAAGGGGCCAGGGGGGCGGACTGAGTCAGACAGGAGCAAAATCAAGCACAGTTGGGGCGTTTTGGGAAAATTATGAAGGATTTTCCAAAGTGGGCAAAATTTGAAAAAAAACGACAGGGCCGGTAATGTCGAAAAAGTCAAAAATGCGGATTTTCCCAAACCTTGCTAAAAGGGGCCAGGGGGGCGGACTGAGTCAGAAATGAGCAAAATCAAGCACAGTTGGGGCGTTTTGTGAAAATTGTGAAGGATTTTCCAAACCGGGCAAAATTTGAAAAAAAACGACAGGTCCGGTAGTGTCGAAAAAGTCAAAAATGGGGATTTTCCCAAACCTTGCTAAAAGGGGCCAGGGGGGCGGACTGAGTCAGAAAGGAGCAAAATCAAGCACACTTGGGGCGTTTTGGGAAAATTGTGAAGGATTTTCCAAAGTGGGCAAAAATTTGAAAAAACGACAGGGCCGGTAGTGTCGAAAAAGTCAAAAATGGGGATTTTCCCAAACCTTGCTAAAAGGGGCCAGGGGGGCGGACTGAGTCAGAAAGGAGCAAAATCAAGCACAGTTGGGGCGTTTTGGGAAAATTGTGAAGGATTTTCCAAACCGGGAAAAATTTGAAAAAAAAAGACAGGGCCGGTAGTGTCGAAAAAGTCAAAAATGGGGATTTTCCCAAACCTTGCTAAAAGGGGCCAGGGGGGCGGACTGAGTCAGAAAGGAGCAAAATCAAGCACAGTTGGGGCGTTTTGGGAAAATTGTGAAGGATTTTCCAAAGTGGGCAAAATTTGAAAAAAAACGACAGGGCCGGTAGTGTCGAAAAAGTCAAAAATGCGGATTTTCCCAAACTTTGCTAAAAGGGGCCAGGGGGGCGGACTGAGTCAGAAATGAGCAAAATCAAGCACAGTTGGGGCGTTTTGTGAAAATTGTGAAGGATTTTCCAAACCGGGCAAAATTTGAAAAAAAAAGACAGGGCCGGTAGTGTCGAAAAAGTCAAAAATGGGGATTTTCCCAAACCTTGCTAAAAGGGGCCAGGGGGGCGGACTGAGTCAGAAAGGAGCAAAATCAAGCACAGTTGGGGCCCTGATTTTCCAAACCGGGAAAAATTAAAAAAAAAAAGACAGGGCCGGTAGTGTCGAAAAAGTCAAAAATGGGGATTTTCCCAAACCTTGCTAAAAGGGGCCAGGGGGGCGGACTGAGTCAGAAAGGAGCAAAATCAAGCACAGTTGGGGCCCTGATTTCCCAAACCGGGAAAAATTTGAAAAAAAAAGACAGGGCCGGTAGTGTCGAAAAAGTCAAAAATGGGGATTTTCCCAAACCTTGCTAAAAGGGGCCAGGGGGGCGGACTGAGTCAGAAAGGAGCAAAATCAAGCACAGTTGGGGCGTTTTGGGAAAATTGTGAAGGATTTTCCAAAGTGGGCAAAATTTGAAAAAAAACGACAGGGCCGGTAGTGTCGAAAAAGTCAAAAATGCGGATTTTCCCAAACTTTGCTAAAAGGGGCCAGGGGGGAGGACTGAGTCAGAAATGAGCAAAATCAAGCACAGTTGGGGCGTTTTGTGAAAATTGTGATGGATTTTCCAAACCGGGCAAAATTTGAAAAAAAAAGACAGGGCCGGTAGTGTCGAAAAAGTCAAAAATCGGGATTTTCCCAAACCTTGCTAAAAGGGGCCAGGGGGGCGGACTGAGTCAGAAAGGAGCAAAATCAAGCACAGTTGGGGCGTTTTGGGAAAATTGTGAAGGATTTTCCAAAGTGGGCAAAAATTTGAAAAAACGACAGGGCCGGTAGTGTCGAAAAAGTCAAAAATGGGGATTTTCCCAAACCTTGCTAAAAGGGACCAGGGGGGCGGACTGAGTCAGAAATGAGAAAAATCAAGCACAGTTGGGGCGTTGTGTGAAAATTGTGAAGGATTTTCCAAAGTGGGCAAAAATTGAAAAAAACGACAGGTCCGGTAGTGTCGAAAAAGTCAAAAATGCGGATTTTCCCAAACCTTGCTAAAAGGGGCCAGGGGGGCGGACTGAGTCAGAAATGAGCAAAATCAAGCACAGTTGGGGCGTTTTGAGAAAATTGTGAAGGATTTTCCAAAGTGGGCAAAAATTTGAAAAAAACGACAGGTCCGGTAGTGTCGAAAAAGTCAAAAATGCGGATTTTCCCAAACCTTGCTAAAAGGGGCCAGGGTGGCGGACTGAGTCAGACAGGAGCAAAATCAAGCACAGTTGGGGCGTTTTGGGAAAATTGTGAAGGATTTTCCAAAGTGGGGTAAAATTTTAAAAAACAACAGGGCTGGTAGTGTCGAAAAAGTCAAAAATGGGGATTTTCCCAAACCTTGCTAAAAGGGGCCAGGGGGGCGGACTGAGTCAGAAATGAGCAAAATCAAGCACAGTTGGGGCGTTTTGTGAAAATTGTGAAGGATTTTCCAAACCGGGAAAAATTTGAAAAAAAAAAGACAGGGCCGGTAGTGTCGAAAAAGTCAAAAATGGGGATTTTCCCAAACCTTGCTAAAAGGGGCCAGGGGGGCGGACTGAGTCAGAAATGAGCAAAATCAAGCACAGTTGGGGCGTTTTGTGAAAATTGTGAAGGATTTTCCAAACCGGGCAAAATTTGAAAAAAACGACAGGTCCGGTAGTGTCGAAAAAGTCAAAAATGGGGATTTTCCCAAACCTTGCTAAAAGGGGCCAGGGGGGCGGACTGAGTCAGAAAGGAGCAAAATCAAGCACAGTTGGGGCGTTTTGGGAAAATTGTGAAGGATTTTCCAAAGTGGGCAAAAATTTGAAAAAACGACAGGGCCGGTAGTGTCGAAAAAGTCAAAAATGGGGATTTTCCCAAACCTTGCTAAAAGGGGCCAGGGGGGCGGACTGAGTCAGAAAGGAGCAAAATCAAGCACAGTTGGGGCGTTTTGGGAAAATTGTGAAGGATTTTCCAAACCGGGAAAAATTTGAAAAAAAAAGACAGGGCCGGTAGTGTCGAAAAAGTCAAAAATGGGGATTTTCCCAAACCTTGCTAAAAGGGGCCAGGGGGGCTGACTGAGTCAGAAAGGAGCAAAATCAAGCACAGTTGGGGCCCTGATTTTCCAAACCGGGAAAAATTAAAAAAAAAAAGACAGGGCCGGTAGTGTCGAAAAAGTCAAAAATGGGGATTTTCCCAAACCTTGCTAAAAGGGGCCAGGGGGGCGGACTGAGTCAGAAAGGAGCAAAATCAAGCACAGTTGGGGCGTTTTGGGAAAATTGTGAAGGATTTTCCAAAGTGGGCAAAAATTTGAAAAAACGACAGGGCCGGTAGTGTCGAAAAAGTCAAAAATGGGGATTTTCCCAAACCTTGCTAAAAGGGGCCAGGGGGGCGGACTGAGTCAGACAGGAGCAAAATCAAGCACAGTTGGGGCGTTTTGGGAAAATTATGAAGGATTTTCCAAAGTGGGCAAAATTTGAAAAAAAACGACAGGGCCGGTAATGTCGAAAAAGTCAAAAATGCGGATTTTCCCAAACCTTGCTAAAAGGGGCCAGGGGGGCGGACTGAGTCAGAAATGAGCAAAATCAAGCACAGTTGGGGCGTTTTGTGAAAATTGTGAAGGATTTTCCAAACCGGGCAAAATTTGAAAAAAAACGACAGGTCCGGTAGTGTCGAAAAAGTCAAAAATGGGGATTTTCCCAAACCTTGCTAAAAGGGGCCAGGGGGGCGGACTGAGTCAGAAAGGAGCAAAATCAAGCACACTTGGGGCGTTTTGGGAAAATTGTGAAGGATTTTCCAAAGTGGGCAAAAATTTGAAAAAACGACAGGGCCGGTAGTGTCGAAAAAGTCAAAAATGGGGATTTTCCCAAACCTTGCTAAAAGGGGCCAGGGGGGCGGACTGAGTCAGAAAGGAGCAAAATCAAGCACAGTTGGGGCGTTTTGGGAAAATTGTGAAGGATTTTCCAAACCGGGAAAAATTTGAAAAAAAAAGACAGGGCCGGTAGTGTCGAAAAAGTCAAAAATGGGGATTTTACCAAACCTTGCTAAAAGGGGCCAGGGGGGCGGACTGAGTCAGAAAGGAGCAAAATCAAGCACAGTTGGGGCGTTTTGGGAAAATTGTGAAGGATTTTCCAAACCGGGAAAAATTTGAAAAAAAAAGACAGGGCCGGTAGTGTCGAAAAAGTCAAAAATGGGGATTTTCCCAAACCTTGCTAAAAGGGGCCAGGGGGGCTGACTGAGTCAGAAAGGAGCAAAATCAAGCACAGTTGGGGCCCTGATTTTCCAAACCGGGAAAAATTAAAAAAAAAAAGACAGGGCCGGTAGTGTCGAAAAAGTCAAAAATGGGGATTTTACCAAACCTTGCTAAAAGGGGCCAGGGGGCGGGCTGAGTGAAAAACGAGCAAAATCAAGCACAGTTGTGGCGTTTTGGGAAAATTGTGAAGGATTTTCCAAAGTGGGCAAAAATTTGAAAAAACGACAGGGCCGGTAGTGTCGAAAAAGTCAAAAATGGGGATTTTCCCAAACCTTGCTAAAAGGGGCCAGGGGGGCGGACTGAGTCAGAAAGGAGCAAAATCAAGCACAGTTGGGGCGTTGTGTGAAAATTGTGAAGGATTTTCCAAACCGGGAAAAATTTGAAAAAAAAAGACAGGGCCGGTAGTGTCGAAAAAGTCAAAAATGGGGATTTTCCCAAACCTTGCTAAAAGGGGCCAGGGGGGCGGACTGAGTCAGAAAGTAGCAAAATCAAGCACAGTTGGGGCGTTTTGGGAAAATTGTGAAGGATTTTCCAAAGTGGGGTAAAATTTTAAAAAACAACAGGGCTGGTAGTGTCGAAAAAGTCAAAAATGGGGATTTTCCCAAACCTTGCTAAAAGGGGCCAGGGGGGCGGACTGAGTCAGAAATGAGCAAAATCAAGCACAGTTGGGGCGTTTTGTGAAAATTGTGAAGGATTTTCCAAACCGGGAAAAATTTGAAAAAAAAAGACAGGGCCGGTAGTGTCGAAAAAGTCAAAAATGGGGATTTTCCCAAACCTTGCTAAAAGGGGCCAGGGGGGCGGACTGAGTCAGAAAGGAGCAAAATCAAGCACAGTTGGGGCCCTGATTTTCCAAACCGGGAAAAATTTGAAAAAAAAAGACAGGGCCGGTAGTGTCGAAAAAGTCAAAAATGGGGATTTTCCCAAACCTTGCTAAAAGGGGCCAGGGGGGCGGACTGAGTCAGAAAGGAGCAAAATCAAGCACAGTTGGGGCGTTGTGTGAAAATTGTGAAGGATTTTCCAAAGTGGGCAAAAATTGAAAAAAACGACAGGTCCGGTAGTGTAAAAAAAGTCAAAAATGCGGATTTTCCCAAACCTTGCTAAAAGGGGCCAGGGGGGCGGACTGAGTCAAAAATGAGCAAAATCAAGCACAGTTGGGGCGTTTTGTGAAAATTGTGAAGGATTTTCCAAACCGGGAAAAATTTGAAAAAAAAAGACAGGGCCGGTAGTGTCGAAAAAGTCAAAAATGGGGATTTTCCCAAACCTTGCTAAAAGGGGCCAGGGGGGCGGACTGAGTCAGAAAGGAGCAAAATCAAGCACAGTTGGGGCCCTGATTTTCCAAACCGGGAAAAATTTGAAAAAAAAAGACAGGGCCGGTAGTGTCGAAAAAGTCAAAAATGGGGATTTTCCCAAACCTTGCTAAAAGGGGCCAGGGGGCGGACTGAGTCAGAAAGGAGCAAAATCAAGCACAGTTGGGGCCCTGATTTTCCAAACCGGGAAAAATTTGAAAAAAAAAGACAGGGCCGGTAGTGTCGAAAAAGTCAAAAATGGGGATTTTCCCAAACCTTGCTAAAAGGGGCCAGGGGGGCGGACTGAGTCAGAAAGGAGCAAAATCAAGCACAGTTGGGGCGTTTTGGGAAAATTGTGAAGGATTTTCCAAAGTGGGCAAAATTTGAAAAAAAACGACAGGTCCGGTAGTGTCGAAAAAGTCAAAAATGCGGATTTTCCCAAACCTTGCTAAAAGGGGCCAGGGGGGCGGACTGAGTCAGAAATGAGCAAAATCAAGCACAGTTGGGGCGTTTTGTGAAAATTGTGAAGGATTTTCCAAACCGGGCAAAATTTGAAAAAAAAAGACAGGGCCGGTAGTGTCGAAAAAGTCAAAAATGGGGATTTTCCCAAACCTTGCTAAAAGGGGCCAGGGGGCGGACTGAGTCAGAAAGGAGCAAAATCAAGCACAGTTGGGGCCCTGATTTTCCAAACCGGGAAAAATTTGAAAAAAAAAGACAGGGCCGGTAGTGTCGAAAAAGTCAAAAATGGGGATTTTCCCAAACCTTGCTAAAAGGGGCCAGGGGGGCGGACTGAGTCAGAAAGGAGCAAAATCAAGCACAGTTGGGGCGTTTTGGGAAAATTGTGAAGGATTTTCCAAAGTGGGCAAAATTTGAAAAAAAACGACAGGTCCGGTAGTGTCGAAAAAGTCAAAAATGGGGATTTTCCCAAACCTTGCTAAAAGGGGCCAGGGGGGCTGACTGAGTCAGAAAGGAGCAAAATCAAGCACAGTTGGGGCCCTGATTTTCCAAACCGGGAAAAATTTGAAAAAAAAAGACAGGGCAAGTAGTGTCGAAAAAGTCAAAAATGGGGATTTTCCCAAACCTTGCTAAAAGGGGCCAGGGGTGCGGACTGAGTCAGAAAGGAGCAAAATCAAGCACAGTTGGGGCGTTTTGGGAAAATTGTGAAGGATTTTCCAAAGTGGGCAAAAATTTGAAAAAACGACAGGGCCGGTAGTGTCGAAAAAGTCAAAAATGGGGATTTTCCCAAACCTTGCTAAAAGGGGCCAGGGGTGCGGACTGAGTCAGAAAGGAGCAAAATCAAGCACAGTTGGGGCGTTTTGGGAAAATTGTGAAGGATTTTCCAAAGTGGGCAAAATTTGAAAAAAAAAAAAAAGGGCCGGTAGTGTCGAAAAAGTCAAAAATGGGGATTTTCCCAAACCTTGCTAAAAGGGGCCAGGGGGGCGGACTGAGTCAGAAAGGAGCAAAATCAAGCACAGTTGGGGCCCTGATTTTCCAAACCGGGAAAAATTTGAAAAAAAAAGACAGGGCCGGTAGTGTCGAAAAAGTCAAAAATGGGGATTTTCCCAAACCTTGCTAAAAGGGGCCAGGGGGGCGGACTGAGTCAGAAAGTAGCAAAATCAAGCACAGTTGGGGCGTTTTGGGAAAATTGTGAAGGATTTTCCAAAGTGGGGTAAAATTTTAAAAAACAACAGGGCTGGTAGTGTCGAAAAAGTCAAAAATGGGGATTTTCCCAAACCTTGCTAAAAGGGGCCAGGGGGGCGGACTGAGTCAGAAATGAGCAAAATCAAGCACAGTTGGGGCGTTTTGTGAAAATTGTGAAGGATTTTCCAAACCGGGAAAAATTTGAAAAAAAAAGACAGGGCCGGTAGTGTCGAAAAAGTCAAAAATGGGGATTTTCCCAAACCTTGCTAAAAGGGGCCAGGGGGGCGGACTGAGTCAGAAAGGAGCAAAATCAAGCACAGTTGGGGCCCTGATTTTCCAAACCGGGAAAAATTTGAAAAAAAAAGACAGGGCCGGTAGTGTCGAAAAAGTCAAAAATGGGGATTTTCCCAAACCTTGCTAAAAGGGGCCAGGGGGGCGGACTGAGTCAGAAAGGAGCAAAATCAAGCACAGTTGGGGCGTTTTGGGAAAATTGTGAAGGATTTTCCAAAGGGGGCAAAATTTGAAAAAAAACGACAGGGCCGGTAGTGTCGAAAAAGTCAAAAATGGGGATTTTCCCAAACCTTGCTAAAAGGGGCCAGGGGGGCGGACTGAGTCAGAAAGGAGCAAAATCAAGCACAGTTGGTGCGTTTTGGGAAAATTGTGAAGGATTTTCCAAAGTGGGCAAAATTTGAAAAAAAACGACAGGGCCGGTAGTGTCGAAAAAGTCAAAAATGGGGATTTTCCCAAATTTTGCTAAAAGGGGCCAGGGGGGCGGACTGAGTCAGAGATGAGCAAAATCAAGCACAGTTGGGGCGTTTTGTGAAAATTGTGAAGGATTTTCCAAACCGGGCAAAATTTGAAAAAAAAAGACAGGGCCGGTAGTGTCGAAAAAGTCAAAAATGGGGATTTTCCCAAACCTTGCTAAAAGGGGCCAGGGGGGCGGACTGAGTCAGAAATGAGCAAAATCAAACACAGTTGGGGCGTTTTGTGAAAATTGTGAAGGATTTTCCAAACCGGGAAAAATTTGAAAAAAAAAGACAGGGCCGGTAGTGTCGAAAAAGTCAAAAATGGGGATTTTCCCAAACCTTGCTAAAAGGGGCCAGGGGGGCGGACTGAGTCAGAAAGGAGCAAAATCAAGCACAGTTGGGGCCCTGATTTTCCAAACCGGGAAAAATTTGAAAAAAAAAGACAGGGCCGGTAGTGTCGAAAAAGTCAAAAATGAGGATTTTCCCAAACCTTGCTAAAAGGGGCCAGGGGTGCGGACTGAGTCAGAAAGGAGCAAAATCAAGCACAGTTGGGGCGTTTTGGGAAAATTGTGAAGGATTTTCCAAAGTGGGCAAAAATTTGAAAAAACGACAGGGCCGGTAGTGTCGAAAAAGTCAAAAATGGGGATTTTCCCAAACCTTGCTAAAAGGGGCCAGGGGGGCGGACTGAGTCAGAAAGGAGCAAAATCAAGCACAGTTGGGGCGTTGTGTGAAAATTGTGAAGGATTTTCCAAAGTGGGCAAAAATTGAAAAAAACGACAGGTCCGGTAGTGTAAAAAAAGTCAAAAATGCGGATTTTCCCAAACCTTGCTAAAAGGGGCCAGGGGGGCGGACTGAGTCAGAAATGAGCAAAATCAAGCACAGTTGGGGCCCTGATTTTCCAAACCGGGAAAAATTTGAAAAAAAAAGACAGGGCCGGTAGTGTCGAAAAAGTCAAAAATGGGGATTTTCCCAAACCTTGCTAAAAGGGGCCAGGGGGGCGGACTGAGTCAGAAAGGAGCAAAATCAAGCACAGTTGGGGCGTTTTGGGAAAATTGTGAAGGATTTTCCAAAGTGGGCAAAATTTGAAAAAAAACGACAGGGCCGGTATTGTCGAAAAAGTCAAAAATGCGGATTTTCCCAAACTTTGCTAAAAGGGGCCAGGGGGGCGGACTGAGTCAGAAAGGAGCAAAATCAAGTACAGTTGGGGCCCTGATTTCCCAAACCGGGAAAAATTTGAAAAAAAAAGACAGGGCCGGTAGTGTCGAAAAAGTCAAAAATGGGGATTTTCCCAAACCTTGCTAAAAGGGGCCAGGGGGGCGGACTGAGTCAGAAAGGAGCAAAATCAAGCACAGTTGGGGCCCTGATTTTCCAAACCGGGAAAAATTAAAAAAAAAAAGACAGGGCCGGTAGTGTCGAAAAAGTCAAAAATGGGGATTTTCCCAAACCTTGCTAAAAGGGGCCAGGGGGGCGGACTGAGTCAGAAAGGAGCAAAATCAAGCACAGTTGGGGCCCTGATTTCCCAAACCGGGAAAAATTTGAAAAAAAAAGACAGGGCCGGTAGTGTCGAAAAAGTCAAAAATGGGGATTTTCCCAAACCTTGCTAAAAGGGGCCAGGGGGGCGGACTGAGTCAGAAAGGAGCAAAATCAAGCACAGTTGGGGCGTTTTGGGAAAATTGTGAAGGATTTTCCAAAGTGGGCAAAATTTGAAAAAAAACGACAGGGCCGGTAGTGTCGAAAAAGTCAAAAATGGGGATTTTCCCAAACCTTGCTAAAAGGGGCCAGGGGGGAGGACTGAGTCAGAAATGAGCAAAATCAAGCACAGTTGGGGCGTTTTGTGAAAATTGTGATGGATTTTCCAAACCGGGCAAAATTTGAAAAAAAAAGACAGGGCCGGTAGTGTCGAAAAAGTCAAAAATCGGGATTTTCCCAAACCTTGCTAAAAGGGGCCAGGGGGGCGGACTGAGTCAGAAAGGAGCAAAATCAAGCACAGTTGGGGCGTTTTGGGAAAATTGTGAAGGATTTTCCAAAGTGGGCAAAAATTTGAAAAAACGACAGGGCCGGTAGTGTCGAAAAAGTCAAAAATGGGGATTTTCCCAAACCTTGCTAAAAGGGACCAGGGGGGCGGACTGAGTCAGAAATGAGAAAAATCAAGCACAGTTGGGGCGTTGTGTGAAAATTGTGAAGGATTTTCCAAAGTGGGCAAAAATTGAAAAAAACGACAGGTCCGGTAGTGTCGAAAAAGTCAAAAATGCGGATTTTCCCAAACCTTGCTAAAAGGGGCCAGGGGGGCGGACTGAGTCAGAAATGAGCAAAATCAAGCACAGTTGGGGCGTTTTGAGAAAATTGTGAAGGATTTTCCAAAGTGGGCAAAAATTTGAAAAAAACGACAGGTCCGGTAGTGTCGAAAAAGTCAAAAATGCGGATTTTCCCAAACCTTGCTAAAAGGGGCCAGGGTGGCGGACTGAGTCAGACAGGAGCAAAATCAAGCACAGTTGGGGCGTTTTGGGAAAATTGTGAAGGATTTTCCAAAGTGGGGTAAAATTTTAAAAAACAACAGGGCTGGTAGTGTCGAAAAAGTCAAAAATGGGGATTTTCCCAAACCTTGCTAAAAGGGGCCAGGGGGGCGGACTGAGTCAGAAATGACAAAATCAAGCACAGTTGGGGCGTTTTGTGAAAATTGTGAAGGATTTTCCAAACCGGGAAAAATTTGAAAAAAAAAAGACAGGGCCGGTAGTGTCGAAAAAGTCAAAAATGGGGATTTTCCCAAACCTTGCTAAAAGGGGCCAGGGGGGCGGACTGAGTCAGAAATGAGCAAAATCAAGCACAGTTGGGGCGTTTTGTGAAAATTGTGAAGGATTTTCCAAACCGGGCAAAATTTGAAAAAAACGACAGGTCCGGTAGTGTCGAAAAAGTCAAAAATGGGGATTTTCCCAACCTTGCTAAAAGGGGCCAGGGGGGCGGACTGAGTCAGAAAGGAGCAAAATCAAGCACAGTTGGGGCGTTTTGGGAAAATTGTGAAGGATTTTCCAAAGTGGGCAAAAATTTGAAAAAACGACAGGGCCGGTAGTGTCGAAAAAGTCAAAAATGGGGATTTTCCCAAACCTTGCTAAAAGGGGCCAGGGGGGCGGACTGAGTCAGAAAGGAGCAAAATCAAGCACAGTTGGGGCGTTTTGGGAAAATTGTGAAGGATTTTCCAAACCGGGGAAAAATTTGAAAAAAAAAGACAGGGCCGGTAGTGTCGAAAAAGTCAAAAATGGGGATTTTCCCAAACCTTGCTAAAAGGGGCCAGGGGGGCTGACTGAGTCAGAAAGGAGCAAAATCAAGCACAGTTGGGGCCCTGATTTTCCAAACCGGGAAAAATTAAAAAAAAAAAGACAGGGCCGGTAGTGTCGAAAAAGTCAAAAATGGGGATTTTCCCAAACCTTGCTAAAAGGGGCCAGGGGGGCGGACTGAGTCAGAAAGGAGCAAAATCAAGCACAGTTGGGGCGTTTTGGGAAAATTGTGAAGGATTTTCCAAAGTGGGCAAAAATTTGAAAAAACGACAGGGCCGGTAGTGTCGAAAAAGTCAAAAATGGGGATTTTCCCAAACCTTGCTAAAAGGGGCCAGGGGGGCGGACTGAGTCAGACAGGAGCAAAATCAAGCACAGTTGGGGCGTTTTGGGAAAATCCTTATGGATTTTCCAAAGTGGGCAAAATTTGAAAAAAAACGACAGGGCCGGTAATGTCGAAAAAGTCAAAAATGCGGATTTTCCCAAACCTTGCTAAAAGGGGCCAGGGGGGCGGACTGAGTCAGAAATGAGCAAAATCAAGCACAGTTGGGGCGTTTTGTGAAAATTGTGAAGGATTTTCCAAACCGGGCAAAATTTGAAAAAAAACGACAGGTCCGGTAGTGTCGAAAAAGTCAAAAATGGGGATTTTCCCAAACCTTGCTAAAAGGGGCCAGGGGGGCGGACTGAGTCAGAAAGGAGCAAAATCAAGCACACTTGGGGCGTTTTGGGAAAATTGTGAAGGATTTTCCAAAGTGGGCAAAAATTTGAAAAAACGACAGGGCCGGTAGTGTCGAAAAAGTCAAAAATGGGGATTTTCCCAAACCTTGCTAAAAGGGGCCAGGGGGGCGGACTGAGTCAGAAAGGAGCAAAATCAAGCACAGTTGGGGCGTTTTGGGAAAATTGTGAAGGATTTTCCAAACCGGGAAAAATTTGAAAAAAAAAGACAGGGCCGGTAGTGTCGAAAAAGTCAAAAATGGGGATTTTACCAAACCTTGCTAAAAGGGGCCAGGGGGGCGGACTGAGTCAGAAAGGAGCAAAATCAAGCACAGTTGGGGCGTTTTGGGAAAATTGTGAAGGATTTTCCAAACCGGGAAAAATTTGAAAAAAAAAGACAGGGCCGGTAGTGTCGAAAAAGTCAAAAATGGGGATTTTCCCAAACCTTGCTAAAAGGGGCCAGGGGGGCTGACTGAGTCAGAAAGGAGCAAAATCAAGCACAGTTGGGGCCCTGATTTTCCAAACCGGGAAAAATTAAAAAAAAAAAGACAGGGCCGGTAGTGTCGAAAAAGTCAAAAATGGGGATTTTACCAAACCTTGCTAAAAGGGGCCAGGGGGCGGGCTGAGTGAAAAACGAGCAAAATCAAGCACAGTTGTGGCGTTTTGGGAAAATTGTGAAGGATTTTCCAAAGTGGGCAAAAATTTGAAAAAACGACAGGGCCGGTAGTGTCGAAAAAGTCAAAAATGGGGATTTTCCCAAACCTTGCTAAAAGGGGCCAGGGGGGCGGACTGAGTCAGAAAGGAGCAAAATCAAGCACAGTTGGGGCGTTGTGTGAAAATTGTGAAGGATTTTCCAAACCGGGAAAAATTTGAAAAAAAAAGACAGGGCCGGTAGTGTCGAAAAAGTCAAAAATGGGGATTTTCCCAAACCTTGCTAAAAGGGGCCAGGGGGGCGGACTGAGTCAGAAAGTAGCAAAATCAAGCACAGTTGGGGCGTTTTGGGAAAATTGTGAAGGATTTTCCAAAGTGGGGTAAAATTTTAAAAAACAACAGGGCTGGTAGTGTCGAAAAAGTCAAAAATGGGGATTTTCCCAAACCTTGCTAAAAGGGGCCAGGGGGGCGGACTGAGTCAGAAATGAGCAAAATCAAGCACAGTTGGGGCGTTTTGTGAAAATTGTGAAGGATTTTCCAAACCGGGAAAAATTTGAAAAAAAAAGACAGGGCCGGTAGTGTCGAAAAAGTCAAAAATGGGGATTTTCCCAAACCTTGCTAAAAGGGGCCAGGGGGGCGGACTGAGTCAGAAAGGAGCAAAATCAAGCACAGTTGGGGCCCTGATTTTCCAAACCGGGAAAAATTTGAAAAAAAAAGACAGGGCCGGTAGTGTCGAAAAAGTCAAAAATGGGGATTTTCCCAAACCTTGCTAAAAGGGGCCAGGGGGGCGGACTGAGTCAGAAAGGAGCAAAATCAAGCACAGTTGGGGCGTTGTGTGAAAATTGTGAAGGATTTTCCAAAGTGGGCAAAAATTGAAAAAAACGACAGGTCCGGTAGTGTAAAAAAAGTCAAAAATGCGGATTTTCCCAAACCTTGCTAAAAGGGGCCAGGGGGGCGGACTGAGTCAAAAATGAGCAAAATCAAGCACAGTTGGGGCGTTTTGTGAAAATTGTGAAGGATTTTCCAAACCGGGAAAAATTTGAAAAAAAAAGACAGGGCCGGTAGTGTCGAAAAAGTCAAAAATGGGGATTTTCCCAAACCTTGCTAAAAGGGGCCAGGGGGGCGGACTGAGTCAGAAAGGAGCAAAATCAAGCACAGTTGGGGCCCTGATTTTCCAAACCGGGAAAAATTTGAAAAAAAAAGACAGGGCCGGTAGTGTCGAAAAAGTCAAAAATGGGGATTTTCCCAAACCTTGCTAAAAGGGGCCAGGGGGCGGACTGAGTCAGAAAGGAGCAAAATCAAGCACAGTTGGGGCCCTGATTTTCCAAACCGGGAAAAATTTGAAAAAAAAAGACAGGGCCGGTAGTGTCGAAAAAGTCAAAAATGGGGATTTTCCCAAACCTTGCTAAAAGGGGCCAGGGGGGCGGACTGAGTCAGAAAGGAGCAAAATCAAGCACAGTTGGGGCGTTTTGGGAAAATTGTGAAGGATTTTCCAAAGTGGGCAAAATTTGAAAAAAAACGACAGGTCCGGTAGTGTCGAAAAAGTCAAAAATGCGGATTTTCCCAAACCTTGCTAAAAGGGGCCAGGGGGGCGGACTGAGTCAGAAATGAGCAAAATCAAGCACAGTTGGGGCGTTTTGTGAAAATTGTGAAGGATTTTCCAAACCGGGCAAAATTTGAAAAAAAAAGACAGGGCCGGTAGTGTCGAAAAAGTCAAAAATGGGGATTTTCCCAAACCTTGCTAAAAGGGGCCAGGGGGCGGACTGAGTCAGAAAGGAGCAAAATCAAGCACAGTTGGGGCCCTGATTTTCCAAACCGGGAAAAATTTGAAAAAAAAAGACAGGGCCGGTAGTGTCGAAAAAGTCAAAAATGGGGATTTTCCCAAACCTTGCTAAAAGGGGCCAGGGGGGCGGACTGAGTCAGAAAGGAGCAAAATCAAGCACAGTTGGGGCGTTTTGGGAAAATTGTGAAGGATTTTCCAAAGTGGGCAAAATTTGAAAAAAAACGACAGGTCCGGTAGTGTCGAAAAAGTCAAAAATGGGGATTTTCCCAAACCTTGCTAAAAGGGGCCAGGGGGGCTGACTGAGTCAGAAAGGAGCAAAATCAAGCACAGTTGGGGCCCTGATTTTCCAAACCGGGAAAAATTTGAAAAAAAAAGACAGGGCAAGTAGTGTCGAAAAAGTCAAAAATGGGGATTTTCCCAAACCTTGCTAAAAGGGGCCAGGGGTGCGGACTGAGTCAGAAAGGAGCAAAATCAAGCACAGTTGGGGCGTTTTGGGAAAATTGTGAAGGATTTTCCAAAGTGGGCAAAAATTTGAAAAAACGACAGGGCCGGTAGTGTCGAAAAAGTCAAAAATGGGGATTTTCCCAAACCTTGCTAAAAGGGGCCAGGGGTGCGGACTGAGTCAGAAAGGAGCAAAATCAAGCACAGTTGGGGCGTTTTGGGAAAATTGTGAAGGATTTTCCAAAGTGGGCAAAATTTGAAAAAAAAAAAAAAGGGCCGGTAGTGTCGAAAAAGTCAAAAATGGGGATTTTCCCAAACCTTGCTAAAAGGGGCCAGGGGGGCGGACTGAGTCAGAAAGGAGCAAAATCAAGCACAGTTGGGGCCCTGATTTTCCAAACCGGGAAAAATTTGAAAAAAAAAGACAGGGCCGGTAGTGTCGAAAAAGTCAAAAATGGGGATTTTCCCAAACCTTGCTAAAAGGGGCCAGGGGGGCGGACTGAGTCAGAAAGTAGCAAAATCAAGCACAGTTGGGGGCGTTTTGGGAAAATTGTGAAGGATTTTCCAAAGTGGGGTAAAATTTTAAAAAACAACAGGGCTGGTAGTGTCGAAAAAGTCAAAAATGGGGATTTTCCCAAACCTTGCTAAAAGGGGCCAGGGGGGCGGACTGAGTCAGAAATGAGCAAAATCAAGCACAGTTGGGGCGTTTTGTGAAAATTGTGAAGGATTTTCCAAACCGGGAAAAATTTGAAAAAAAAAGACAGGGCCGGTAGTGTCGAAAAAGTCAAAAATGGGGATTTTCCCAAACCTTGCTAAAAGGGGCCAGGGGGGCGGACTGAGTCAGAAAGGAGCAAAATCAAGCACAGTTGGGGCCCTGATTTTCCAAACCGGGAAAAATTTGAAAAAAAAAGACCAGGGCCGGTAGTGTCGAAAAAGTCAAAAATGGGGATTTTCCCAAACCTTGCTAAAAGGGGCCAGGGGGGCGGACTGAGTCAGAAAGGAGCAAAATCAAGCACAGTTGGGGCGTTTTGGGAAAATTGTGAAGGATTTTCCAAAGGGGGCAAAATTTGAAAAAAAACGACAGGGCCGGTAGTGTCGAAAAAGTCAAAAATGGGGATTTTCCCAAACCTTGCTAAAAGGGGCCAGGGGGGCGGACTGAGTCAGAAAGGAGCAAAATCAAGCACAGTTGGTGCGTTTTGGGAAAATTGTGAAGGATTTTCCAAAGTGGGCAAAATTTGAAAAAAAACGACAGGGCCGGTAGTGTCGAAAAAGTCAAAAATGGGGATTTTCCCAAATTTTGCTAAAAGGGGCCAGGGGGGCGGACTGAGTCAGAGATGAGCAAAATCAAGCACAGTTGGGGCGTTTTGTGAAAATTGTGAAGGATTTTCCAAACCGGGCAAAATTTGAAAAAAAAAGACAGGGCCGGTAGTGTCGAAAAAGTCAAAAATGGGGATTTTCCCAAACCTTGCTAAAAGGGGCCAGGGGGGCGGACTGAGTCAGAAATGAGCAAAATCAAACACAGTTGGGGCGTTTTGTGAAAATTGTGAAGGATTTTCCAAACCGGGAAAAATTTGAAAAAAAAGACAGGGCCGGTAGTGTCGAAAAAGTCAAAAATGGGGATTTTCCCAAACCTTGCTAAAAGGGGCCAGGGGGCGGACTGAGTCAGAAAGGAGCAAAATCAAGCACAGTTGGGGCCCTGATTTTCCAAACCGGGAAAAATTTGAAAAAAAAAGACAGGGCCGGTAGTGTCGAAAAAGTCAAAAATGAGGATTTTCCCAAACCTTGCTAAAAGGGGCCAGGGGTGCGGACTGAGTCAGAAAGGAGCAAAATCAAGCACAGTTGGGGCGTTTTGGGAAAATTGTGAAGGATTTTCCAAAGTGGGCAAAAATTTGAAAAAACGACAGGGCCGGTAGTGTCGAAAAAGTCAAAAATGGGGATTTTCCCAAACCTTGCTAAAAGGGGCCAGGGGGGCGGACTGAGTCAGAAAGGAGCAAAATCAAGCACAGTTGGGGCCCTGATTTTCCAAACCGGGAAAAATTTGAAAAAAAAAGACAGGGCCGGTAGTGTCGAAAAAGTCAAAAATGGGGATTTTCCCAAACCTTGCTAAAAGGGGCCAGGGGGGCGGACTGAGTCAGAAAGGAGCAAAATCAAGCACAGTTGGGGCGTTTTGGGAAAATTGTGAAGGATTTTCCAAAGTGGGCAAAATTTGAAAAAAAACGACAGGGCCGGTATTGTCGAAAAAGTCAAAAATGCGGATTTTCCCAAACTTTGCTAAAAGGGGCCAGGGGGGCGGACTGAGTCAGAAATGAGCAAAATCAAGCACAGTTGGGGCGTTTTGTGAAAATTGTGAAGGATTTTCCAAACCGGGCAAAATTTGAAAAAAAAAGACAGGGCCGGTAGTGTCGAAAAAGTCAAAAATGGGGATTTTCCCAAACCTTGCTAAAAGGGGCCAGGGGGGCGGACTGAGTCAGAAAGGAGCAAAATCAAGCACAGTTGGGGCGTTTTGAGAAAATTGTGAAGGATTTTCCAAACCGGGCAAAATTTGAAAAAAAACGACAGGGCCGGTAGTGTCGAAAAAGTCAAAAATGCGGATTTTCCCAAACCTTGCTAAAAGGGGCCAGGGGGCGGACTGAGTTAGAAAGGAGCAAAATCAAGCACAGTTGGGGCGTTTTGAGAAAATTGTGAAGCATTTTCCAAAGTGGGCAAAATTTGAAAAAAAACGACAGGGCCGGTAGTGTCGAAAAAGTCAAAAATGCGGATTTTCCCAAACCTTGCTAAAAGGGGCCAGGGGGCGGACTGAGTCAGAAAGGAGCAAAATCAAGCACAGTTGGGGCGTTTTGGGAAAATTGTGAAGCATTTTCCAACGTGTGCAAAAATTGAAAAAAACGACAGGGCCGGTAGTGTCGAAAAAGTCAAAAATGGGGATTTTCCCAAACCTTGCTAAAAGGGGCCAGGGGGGCGGACTGAGTCAGAAAGGAGCAAAATCAAGCACAGTTGGGGCGTGTTGAGAAAATTGTGAAGGATTTTCCAAACCGGGCAAAATTTTAAAAAAAAACGACAGGGCCGGTAGTGTCGAAAAAGTAAAAGATGCGGATTTTCCCAAACCTTGCTAAAAGGGGCCGGGGGGGCGGACTGAGTCAGAAAGGAGCAAAATCAAGCACAGTTGGGGCGTTTTGGGAAAATTGTGAAGGATTTTCCAACGTGGGCAAAAATTGAAACAGTTGACTCATTGTGTTCAGAGTAAAATAAGAGCAATGCACAAGCAAGCCACATATAGGGGATCTGTAAGAAGATATTATACGTTTTGTATCGAAAGTGTGGTTCACGTGGGGGGATGGACACATTAGCCCGGGAAAGAGAGGACACATGGTCAGTCTGAAAGGGGTTCACGTGGGGTGGAGTGTGTGTGTGTGTGTGTGTGTGTGTGTGTGTGTGTGCGTGTGTGTGTATTAGCGTGTATGTGTGTGCGTGTAGGTGTGTGAGAGTGCGTGTAGGTGTGTTTGTGTGTGTGTGTGTGTGTGTGTGTGTGTGTGTGTGTGCGTGTATGTGTTTGTGTGTGTTAGTGTGTGTGCGCGTGTAGGTGTGTTTGTGTGTGCGTGTGGTGGTGGTGGTGGATTTGTGGTTGTGTACTATCTGATGAATGAACACAATCTAAGGTCACCCATTCATTTCCTATGGCGGTCATTTTGACCGGGAACACCACAGGTGTTACAAAGTTGACTCAACAACTCAAAATTCAATGAAAGTAGTGATCAGCAATTGTATATGTTCAAATACCTAGTGTAGAGGATATCATAAGCCCTTGAGACAGTAAAATGTAAAACACAATATTTATGATTGATCGAAATGGAAATCGGTCAGTTTTGACCAGAACACGACAGGAAGGTTAAATCGTCTTTTCTCACCAAGATCATCCAAATGCACACTTAATCACTTATTCTGTCTAGAAATCCACAACAAACCCAGATTAATGCAGGATTCACCACAATGAACTGTTTCTGTTGATAAAACGGCTGTTTTAGCAGCTCTGTTAAGAGAATGTATTACAAATATATTTTTATTGCTTAAATCGACTTTTCTCACCAAACTCATCCAAATGCACACTGAATCACTTATTCTGTCTGGAAATCCACAAAAAAACCAGATAATGCAGAATTTACCACATTGAACTGTTTCTGTTGATAAAACAGCGTTTTCAGGAGTTCTGTTAAGAGAATGGCTTACAAATATGATTTTATGACTTAAAACGTCTTTTCTCACCAAGATCACACAAAATCACTTATTCTGTCTGGAAATCCACAAAAAACCCAGATAATGCAGAATTCACCACATTGAACTGTTTCTGTTGATAAAACAGCGTTTTCAGCGCTTCTGTTAAGAGAATGGCTTACAAATATGATTTTATGGCTTAAAACGTCTTTTCTCACCAAGATCACACAAAATCACTTATTCTGTCTGGAAATCCACAAAAAACCCAGATAATGCAGAATTCACGACATTGAACTGTTTCTGTTGATAAAACAGCTGTTTTAGCAGCTCTGTTAAGAGAATGTATTACAAACATATTTTTATTGCTTTAATCGTCTTTTCTCACCAAGCTCATCCAAATGCACACTGAATCACTTATTCTGTCTGGAAATCCACAAAAAACCCAGATAATGCAGAATTCACTACATTGAACTGTTTTTGTTGATAAAACGGCTGTTTTAGCAGCTCTGTTAAGAGAATGTATTACAAACATATTTTTATTGCTTTAATCGTCTTTTCTCACCAAGCTCATCCAAATGCACACTGAATCACTTATTCTGTCTGGAAATCCACAGAAAAGCCAGATAATGCAGAATTCACCACATTGAACTGTTTTTGTTGATAAAACAGCGTTTTCAGCAGTTCTGTTAAGAGAATGACTTACAAATATGATTTTATGGCTTAAAACGTCTTTTCTCACCAAGATCACACAAAAACACTTATTCTGTCTGGAAATCCACAAAACCCATATAATGCAGAATTCACTACATTGAACTGTTTTTGTTGATAAAACGGCTGTTTTAGCAGCTCTGTTAAGAGAATGTATTACAAACATATTTTTATTGCTTTAATCGTCTTTTCTCACCAAGCTCATCCAAATGCACACTGAATCACTTATTCTGTCTGGAAATCTATAATAAACCCAGATAATGCAGGATTCACGATTGAACTGTTTCTGTTGATAAAATGGTTGTTTTAGCAGCTCTGTTAAGAGAATGTATTACAAACATATTTGTATTGCTTTAATCGTCTTTTCTCACCAAGCTCATCCAAATGCACACTGAATCACTTATTCTGTCTGGAAATCCGCAAAAAACCCATATAATGCAGAATTCACCACACTGAACTGTTTCTGTTGATAAAACGGCTGTTTTAGCATCTCTGTTAAGACAGTGTATTACAAACATATTTTTATTGCTTTAATCGTCTTTTCTCACCAAGATCATCCAAATGTACACTGAATCACTTATTCTGTCTGGAAATCCACAAAAAACCCAGATAATGCAGAATTCACCACATTGAACTGTTTCTGTTGATAAAACGGCTGTTTTAGCAGCTCTGTTAAGAGAATGGCTTACAAATAGGTTTTTATGGCTTAAAACGTCTTTTCTCACCAAGATCATCCAAATGCACACTGAATCACTTATTCTGTCTGGAAATCCACAAAAAACCCAGATAATGCAGAATTCACTACATTGAACTGTTTTTGTTGATAAAACGGCTGTTTTAGCAGCTCTGTTAAGAGAATGTATTACAAAAATATTTTTATTGCTTTAATCGTCTTTTCTCACCAAGCTCATCCAAATGTACACTGAATCACTTATTCTGTCTGGAAATCCACAAAAAACTCAGATAATGCAGGATTCACGACATTGAACTGTTTCTGTTGATAAAACGGCTGTTTTAGCAGCTCTGTTAAGAGAATGTATTACAAACATATTTTTATTGCTTTAATCGTCTTTTCTCACCAAGATCATCCAAATGCACACTGAATCACTTATTCTGTCTGGAAATCCGCAAAAAACCCATATAATGCAGAATTCACCACATTGAACTGTTTCTGTTGATAAAACAGCGTTTTCAGGAGTTCTGTTAAGAGAATGACTTACAAATATGATTTTATGACTTAAAACGTCTTTTCTGACCAAGATCACACTGAATCACTTATTCTGTCTGGAAATCCACAAAAAACCCAGATAATGCAGAATTCACCACATTGAACTGTTTCTGTTGATAAAACAGGGTTTCCAGTAGTTCTGTTAAGAGAATGTATTACAAACATATTTTTATTGCTTTAACCGTCTTTCCCTCCCCAAGATCATCCAAATGCACACTGAATCACTTACTCTGTCTGGAAATCCACAAAAAACCCAGATAATGCAGAATTCACCACATTGAACTGTTTCTGTTGATAAAACGGCTGTTTTAGCAGCTCTGTTAAGAGAATGTATTACAAACATATTTTTATTGCTTTAATCGTCTTTTCTCACCAAGCTCATCCAAATGCACACTGAATCACTTATTCTGTCTGGAAATCCGCAAAAAACCCATATAATGCAGAATTCACCACATTGAACTGTTTCTGTTGATAAAACGGCTGTTTTAGCATCTCTGTTAAGACAGTGTATTACAAACATATTTTTATTGCATTAATCGTCTTTTCTCACCAAGATCATCCAAATGTACACTGAATCACTTATTCTGTCTGGAAATCCACAAAAAACCCAGATAATGCAGAATTCACCACATTGAACTGTTTCTGTTGATAAAACAGCGTTTTAAGCAGCTCTGTTAAGAGAATGACTTACAAATATGATTTTATGGCTTAAAACGTCTTTTCTCACCAAGATCACACAAAATCACTTATTCTGTCTGGAAATCCACAAAAAACTCAGATAATGCAGGATTCACCACATTGAACTGTTTCTGTTGATAAAACGGCTGTTTTAGCAGCTCTGTTAAGAGAATGTATTACAAACATATTTTTATTGCTTTAATCGTCTTTTCTCACCAAGCTCATCCAAATGCACACAGACTCACTTATTCTGCCTTGAAGTCCATAATAAACCCAGATAATGCAGGATTCACGACATTGAACTGTTTCTGTTGATAAAACGGCTCTTTTAACAGCTCTGTTAAGAGAATGTATTACGAACATATTTTTATTGCTTTAATCGTCTTTTCTCACCAAGATCATCCAAATGCACACTGAATCACTTATTCTGTCTGGAAATCCACAAAAAAGCCAGATAATGCAGAATTCACCACATTGAACTGTTTCTGTTGATAAAACAGGGTTTCCAGTAGTTCTGTTAAGAGAATGTATTACAAACATATTTGTATTGCTTTAACCGTCTTTCCCTCCCCAAGAACATCCAAATGCACACTGAATCACTTATTCTGTCTGGAAATCCGCAAAAAACCCATATAATGCAGAATTCACCACATTGAACTGTTTCTGTTGATAAAACGGCTGTTTTAGCATCTCTGTTAAGACAGTGTATTACAAACATATTTTTATTGCATTAATCGTCTTTTCTCACCAAGATCATCCAAATGTACACTGAATCACTTATTCTGTCTGGAAATCCACAAAAAAACCCAGATAATGCAGAATTCACCACATTGAACTGTTTCTGTTGATAAAACAGCGTTTTCAGCAGTTCTGTTAAGAGAATGACTTACAAATATGATTTTATGGCTTAAAACGTCCTTTCTCACCAAGATCACACAAAATCACTTATTCTGTCTGGAAATCCACAAAAAACCCAGATAATGCAGGATTCACGACATTGAACTGTTTCTGTTGATAAAACAGCGTTTTCAGCAGTTTTGTTAAGAGAATGGCTTACAAATAGGTTTTTATGGCTTAAAACGTCTTTTCTCACCAAGCTCATCCAAATGCACACTGAATCACTTATTCTGTCTGGAAATCTGCAAAAAACCCAGATAATGCAGGATTCATGACATTGAACTGTTTCTGTTGATAAAACGGCTGTTTTAGCAGCTCTGATAAGACAATGTATTACAAACATATTTTTATTGCTTTAATCGTCTTTTCTCACCAAGCTCATCCAAATGTACACTGAATCCCTTATTCTGTCTGGAAATCCACAAAAAACCCAGATAATGCAGAATTCACCACATTGAACTGTTTCTGTTAATAAAACGGCTGTTTTAGCATCTCTGTTAAGACAATGGCTTACAAATAGGTTTTTATGGCTTAAAACGTCTTTTCTCACCAAGATCACCCAAATGCACACAGAATCACTTATTCTGTCTTGAAGTCCACAATAAACCCAGATAATGCAGAATTCACGACATTGAACTGTTTCTGTTGATAAAACGGCTGTTTTAGCAGCTCTGTTAAGAGAATCTATTACGAACATATTTTTATTGCTTTAACCGTCTTTTCCTCACCAAGATCATTCAAATGCACACAGAATCACTTATTCTGTCTGGAAATCTATAATAAACCCAGATAATGCAGGATTCACGACATTGAACTGTTTCTGTTGATAAAACGGCTGTTTTAGCAGCACTGTTAAGAGAATGGCTAACAAATATGATTTTATGGCTTAAAACGTCTTTTCTCACCAAGATCACACAAAATCACTTATTCTGTCTGGAAATCCACAAAAAACCTAGATAATGCAGGATTCACGACATTGAACTGTTTCTGTTGATAAAAACGGCTGTTTTAGCAGCTCTGTTAAGAGAATGTATTACAAACATATTTTTATTGCTTTAACCGTCTTTTCCTCACCAAGATCATTCAAATGCACACAGAATCACTTATTCTGTCTGGAAATCTATAATAAACCCAGATAATGCAGGATTCACGACATTGAACTGTTTCTGTTGATAAAACGGTTGTTTTAGCAGCTCTGTTAAGAGATTGGCTTACAAATAGTTTTTTATGGCTTAAATTGTCTTTTCTCACCAAGGTCATGCAATTGCACACTCAATCACTTATTCTGTCTGGGAATGGAGAAAAAATGTACATAATGCAGAATTCACCACATTGAATTGTTTCTGTTAATAAAATAGTCTTTCCAGCAGTTCTTGAGAGAATGGCTTACAAAAATGTTTTTATGGCTTAAAACGTCTTTTCTCACCAAGATAACCCCAACCCTAACTCTAACCCTAACCCTAACCCTAACCCTCATCCAGTTGTGGCGTTATGTGAAAATTGTGAAGGATTTTCCAAAGTGGGCCAAAATTTAAAAGAGTGTCGGAAATGTCATAAATGGGGAAGGGTGGGCGATTGTCCCAAACCTTGCTAAAAGGGGCTAGGGGGGTAGGCTGAGTGAGAAAGGAGCAAAATCAAGCACAGTTGGGGCGTTATGATAAAGTTGTGAAGGATTTTCCAAAGTGGCCAAAATTTAAAAAAAACGACAGGGCCGATAGTGTCGAAAAAGTCAAAAATGGGGATTTTCCCAAAACTTGCTAAATGAGGCCAGTGGAGGGGGCGGAGTGAAAAAGGAGCAAAATCAAGCACAGTTGGGGCGTTGTATTAAAATTGTGAAGGATTTTCAAACCGGACAAAAATTCAAAAAAAAAGACATGGCCCGGTGGTGTCTAAAAAGTCAAAAATGGGGATTTTCCCAAACCTTGCAAAAAGGGGCCGGGGGGCGGGCTCAGTGAAAAATGAGCAAAATCAAGCACATTTGGGGCGTTTTGTGAAAATTGTGAAGGATTTTCCAAAGGTGGGCAAAATTTGAAAAAAAAACGACAGGTCCGGTAGTGTCGAAAAAGTCAAAAATGGGGATTTTCCGAAACCTTGCTAAAAGGGGCCAGGGGGGGCGGGCTGAGTGAGAAAGGAGCAAAATCAAGCATAGTTGGGGTATTTTGTAAAAATTGTGAAGGATTTTCCAAAGTGGGCAAAAATTTTAAAAGTCGACAGGGCCGGTAGTGTCGAAAAAGTCAAAAATGTTGATTTTCCCAAAACCTGCTAAAAGTGGCCGGGGGGCGGGATGAGTGAAAAATTTGCAAAATCAAGCACAGTTGGGGCGTTTTGTGAAAATTGTGAAGGATTTTCCTAACCAGGCAAAAATTGAAAAAAACAACAGGGCCGGTAGTGTCGAAAAAGTCAAAAATGGGGATTTTCCCAAACCTTGCAAAAAGGGGCCGGGGGGCGGCCTCAGTGAAAAACGAGCAAAATCAAGCACATTTGGGGCGTTTTGTGAAAATTGGGAAGGATTTTCCAAAGTGGGCAAAAATTTTAAAAGGCGACAGGGCCGGTAGTGTCGAAAAAGTCAAAAATGGGGATTTTCCCAAACCTTGCAAAAAGGGGCCGGGGGGCGGCCTCAGTGAAAAACGAGCAAAATCAAGCACATTTGGGGCGTTTTGTGAAAATTGGGAAGGATTTTCCAAAGTGGGCAAAAATTTTAAAAAACGACAGGGCCGTTAGTGTCGAAAAAGTCAAAAATGGGGATTTTCCAAAAACTTGCTAAAAGGGGCAAGGGGGGCGGGCTGAGTGAGAAAGGAGCAAAATCAAGCACAGTTGGGGCGTTTTGTAAAAATTGTGAAGTATTTTCCAAAGTGGGCAAAAATTTAAAAAAACGACAGGGCCGTTAAGGGTCGAAAAAGTCAAAAATGGGGATTTTCCCAAACTTTGCTAAAAGGGGCCAGGGGGGCAGGCTGAGTGAAAAACGAGCAAAATCAAGCACGGTTGGGGCGTTTTGTGAAAATTGTGAAAGATTTTCCATAGTGGGCAAAAATTTTTAAAAAAAAAGACAGGGCCGTTAAGGTTCGAAAAAGTCAAAAATTGGGATTTTCCCAAACTTTGCTAAAAGGGGCCAGGGGGGCGGGCTGAGTGAAAAACGAGCAAAATCAAGCACAGTTGGGGCGCTTTGTGAAAATTGTGAAGGATTTTCCAAAGTGGGCAAAAATTTAAAAAAAAGACAGGGCTGGTAGTGTTGAAAAAGTCAAAAATGGGGATTTTCCCAAAACTTGATAAAAGGGGCCAGGGGGGCGAGCTGAGTGAAAAACGAGCAAAATCAAGCACAGTTAGGGCGTTTTGTGAAAATTGTGAAGGATTTTCCAAAGTGGGCAAAAATTTAAAAAAACGACAAGGCCGTTAAGGGTCGAAAAAGTCAAAAATTGGGATTTTCCCAAACTTTGCTAAAAGGGGCCAGGGGGGGCGGGCTGAGTGAAAAACGAGCAAAATCAAGCAAGGTTGGGGCGTTTTGTGAAAATTGTGAAGGATTTTCCAAAGTGGGCAAAATTTTTAAAAGAAGACAGGGCTGGTAGTGTCGAAAAAGTCAAAAATGGGGATTTTCCCAAAACTTGCTAAAAGGGGGCAGGGGGCGGGCTGAGTGAAAAACGAGCAAAATCAAGCACAGTTGGGGCATTTTATGAAAATTGTGAAGGATTTTCCAAAGTGAGCAAAAATTAAAAAAAAAAAAGACAGGGCTGGTAGTGTTGAAAAAGTCAAAAATGGGGATTTTCCCAAAACTTGCTAAAAGGGGGCAGGGGGCGGGCTGAGTGAAAAACGAGCAAAATCAAGCACAGTTGGGGCATTTTATGAAAATTGTGAAGGATTTTCCAAAGTGGGCAAAATTTTTTAAAAAAAGACAGGGCTGGTAGTGTCGAAAAAGTCAAAAATGGGGATTTTCCCAAAACTTGCTAAAAGGGGCCAGGGGGGGGGCTGAGTGAACAACGAGCAAAATCAAGCACAGTTGGGGCGTTTTGTGAAAATTGTGAAAAACTTTCAAAGTTGGGCAAAAATTTAAAAAAACGACAGGGCCGTTAAGGGTCGAAAAAGTCAAAAATGGGGATTTTCCCAAACCTTGCTAAAAGGGGCCAGGGGGGCGGACTGAGTCAGAAAGTAGCAAAATCAAGCACAGTTGGGGCGTTTTGGGAAAATTGTGAAGGATTTTCCAAAGTGGGGTAAAATTTTAAAAAACAACAGGGCTGGTAGTGTCGAAAAAGTCAAAAATGGGGATTTTCCCAAACCTTGCTAAAAGGGGCCAGGGGGGCGGACTGAGTCAGAAATGAGCAAAATCAAGCACAGTTGGGGCGTTTTGTGAAAATTGTGAAGGATTTTCCAAACCGGGCAAAATTTGAAAAAAAAAGACAGGGCCGGTAGTGTCGAAAAAGTCAAAAATGGGGATTTTCCCAAACCTTGCTAAAAGGGGCCAGGGGGGCGGACTGAGTCAGAAAGGAGCAAAATCAAGCACAGTTGGGGCCCTGATTTCCCAAACCGGGAAAAATTTGAAAAAAAACGACAGGGCCGGTAGTGTCGAAAAAGTCAAAAATGCGGATTTTCCCAAACTTTGCTAAAAGGGGCCAGGGGGGCGGACTGAGTCAGAAATGAGCAAAATCAAGCACAGTTGGGGCGTTTTGTGAAAATTGTGAAGGATTTTCCAAACCGGGCAAAATTTGAAAAAAAAAGACAGGGCCGGTAGTGTCGAAAAAGTCAAAAATGGGGATTTTCCCAAACCTTGCTAAAAGGGGCCAGGGGGGCGGACTGAGTCAGAAAGGAGCAAAATCAAGCACAGTTGGGGCGTTTTGGGAAAATTGTGAAGGATTTTCCAAACCGGGCAAATTTGAAAAAAACGACAGGGCCGGTAGTGTCGAAAAAGTCAAAAATGGGGATTTTCACAAAATTTGCTTAAAGAGGCCAGAGGGGGCGGGCTGAGTGAAAAACGAGCAAAATCAAGCACAGTTGGGGCGTTTTGAGAAAATTGTGAAGGATTTTCCAAACTGGGCAAAATTTGAAAAAAACGACAGGTCCGGTAGTGTCGAAAAAGTCAAAAATGGGGATTTTCCCAAACCTTGCTAAAAGGGGCCAGGGGGGCGGACTGAGTCAGAAATGAGCAAAATCAAGCACAGTTGGGGCATTTTGAGAAAATTGTGAAGGATTTTCCAAAGTGGGCAAAATGTTTAAAAAAAGACAGGGCTGGTAGTGTCGAAAAAGTCAAAAATGGGGATTTTCCCAAAACTTGCTAAAAGGGGGCAGGGGGCGGGCTGAGTGAAAAACGAGCAAAATCAAGCACAGTTGGGGCGTTGTGTGAAAATTGTGAAGGATTTTCCAAAGTGGGCAAAATTTAAAAAAAATACAGGGTTGGTTTCGACACTTAACGGCCCTGTCGTTTTTTTTAATTTTTGCCCACTTTGGAAAATTCTTCACAATTTTCACAAAACGCCCCAACCGTGCTTGAATTTGCTCCTTTTTCCACCCAGCTAAGAAATACTGGAATGAAAGCAATAGTTCATATTTTGGGAAATGTGCTTATTTGCTAGGAGTTAGATGAGAAGGTTGATACTAATTATTTTGTGTTAAGACTAGAAATGTGAGATCAGGGTTAGGGTTTGGGAAAATCGCCCACCCTTCCCCATTTATGACATTTCCGACACTTTTTGAAAATTTGGCCCACTTTGGAAAATCCTTCACAATTTTCACATGACACCTATCTGGGTTTTTTGTGGATTTCCAGACAGAATGAGTGATTTTGTGTGATATTTGTGAGAAAAGACGTTTTAAGCCATAAAATCATATTTGTAAGCCATTCTCTTAACAGAACTGCTGAAAACGCTTTTTTATCAACAGAAACAGTTCAATGTCGTGAATCCTGCATTATTTGGGTTTTTTATGGATTTCCAGACAGAATAAGTGATTCTGTGTGCATTTGGATGATCTTGGTGAGAAAAGACGTTTTAAGCCATAAAAACCTATTTGTAAGCAATTCTCTTAACAGAGCTGCTAAAACAGCCGTTTTATCAACAGAAACAGTTCAATATGGTGAATTCTGCATTATCTGGGTTTTTTGTGGATTTCCAGACAGAATAAGTGATTTTGTCTTATCTTTGTGAGAAAAGACGTTTTAAGCCATAAAATCATATTTGTAAGCCATTCTCTTAACAGAACTGCTGAAACCGCTGTTTTATCAACAGAAACAGTTCAATGTGGTGAATTCTGCATTATCTGGGTTTTTTGTGGATTTCCAGACAGAATAAGTGATTCGGTGTGCATTTGGATGATCTTGGTGAGAAAAGACGATTAAAGCAATACAAATATGTTTGTAATACATTGTCTTAACAGAGCTGCTAAAACAGCCGTTTTATCAACAGAAACAGTTCATTGTGGTGAATCCTGCATTATCTGGGTTCTTTTGTGGATTTCCAGACAGAATAAGTGATTCTGTGTGCATTTGGATGATCTTGGTGAGAAAAGACGTTTTAAGCCATAAAAACATATTTGTAAGCCATTCTCTTAACAGAACTGCTGGAAATGCTGTTTTATCAACAGAAACAGTTCAATGTGGTAAATTCTGCATTTTCTGGGTTTTTTGTGGATTTCCAGACAGGATAAGTGATTTTGTCTGATCTTGGTGAGAAAAGACGTTTTGAGCCATAAAAACATATTTGTAAGCCATTCTCTTAACAGAACTGCTGGAAATGCTGTTTTATCAACAGAAACAGTTCAATGCGGTGAATTCTGCATTATCTGGGTTTTTTGTGGATTTCCAGACAGAATAAGTGATTCAGTGTGCATCTGGATGAGCTTGGTGAGAAAAGACGATTTAAGCATTAAAACTATATTTGTAATACATTCTCTTAACAGAGCTGCTAAAACAGCCGTTTTATCAACAGAAACAGTTCATTGTGGTGAATTCTGCATTATCTGGGTTTTTTGTGGATTTCCAGACAGAATAAGTGATTCTGTGTGCATTTGGATGATCTTGGTGAGAAAAGACGTTTTAAGCCATAAAAACATATTTGTAAGCCATTCTCTTAACAGAACTGCTGGAAATGCTGTTTTATCAACAGGAACAGTTCAATGCGGTGAATTCTGCATTTTCTGGGTTTTTTGTGTATTTCCAGACAGAATGAGTGATTCAGTGTGCATTTGGATGAGCTTGGTGAGAAAAGACGATTTAAGCATTAAAACTATATTTGTAATACATTCTCTTAACAGAGCTGCTGGAAATGCTGTTTTATCAACAGAAACAGTTCATTGTGGTGAATTCTGCATTATCTGGGTTTTTTGTAGATTTCCAGACAGAATAAGTGATTCTGTGTGCATTTGGATGATCTTGGTGAGAAAAGACGTTTTAAGCCATAAAAACATATTTGTAAGCCATTCTCTTAACAGAACTGCTGGAAATGCTGTTTTATCAACAGAAACAGTTCATTGTGGTGAATTCTGCATTATCTGGGTTTTTTGTGGATTTCCAGACAGAATAAGTGATTCAGTGTGCATCTGGATGAGCTTGGTGAGAAAAGACGATTTAAGAATTAAAACTATATTTGTAATACATTCTCTTAACAGAGCTGCTAAAACAGCCGTTTTATCAACAGAAACAGTTCATTGTGGTGAATTCTGCATTATCTGGGTTTTTTGTGGATTTCCAGACAGAATAAGTGATTCTGTGTGCATTTGGATGATCTTGGTGAGAAAAGACGTTTTAAGCCATAAAAACATATTTGTAAGCCATTCTCTTAACAGAACTGCTGGAAATGCTGTTTTATCAACAGGAACAGTTCAATGCGGTGAATTCTGCATTATCTGGGTTTTTTGTGGATTTCCAGACAGAATGAGTGATTCAGTGTGCATTTGGATGAGCTTGGTGAGAAAAGACGATTTAAGCATTAAAACTATATTTGTAATACATTCTCTTAACAGAGCTGCTGGAAATGCTGTTTTATCAACAGAAACAGTTCATTGTGGTGAATTCTGCATTATCTGGGTTTTTTGTGGATTTCCAGACAGAATAAGTGATTCTGTGTGCATTTGGATGATCTTGGTGAGAAAAGACGTTTTAAGCCATAAAAACATATTTGTAAGCCATTCTCTTAACAGAACTGCTGGAAATGCTGTTTTATCAACAGAAACAGTTCAATGTGGTAAATTCTGCATTTTCTGGGTTTTTTGTGGATTTCCAGACAGGATAAGTGATTTTGTCTGATCTTGGTGAGAAAAGACGTTTTGAGCCATAAAAACATATTTGTAAGCCATTCTCTTAACAGAACTGCTGGAAATGCTGTTTTATCAACAGAAACAGTTCAATGCGGTGAATTCTGCATTATCTGGGTTTTTTGTGGATTTCCAGACAGAATAAGTGATTCAGTGTGCATCTGGATGAGCTTGGTGAGAAAAGACGATTTAAGCATTAAAACTATATTTGTAATACATTCTCTTAACAGAGCTGCTAAAACAGCCGTTTTATCAACAGAAACAGTTCATTGTGGTGAATTCTGCATTATCTGGGTTTTTTGTGGATTTCCAGACAGAATAAGTGATTCTGTGTGCATTTGGATGATCTTGGTGAGAAAAGACGTTTTAAGCCATAAAAACATATTTGTAAGCCATTCTCTTAACAGAACTGCTGGAAATGCTGTTTTATCAACAGGAACAGTTCAATGCGGTGAATTCTGCATTATCTGGGTTTTTTGTGGATTTCCAGACAGGATAAGTGATTTTGTCTGATCTTGGTGAGAAAAGACGTTTTAAGCCATAAAAACATATTTGTAAGCCATTCTCTTAACAGAACTGCTGGAAATGCTGTTTTATCAACAGAAACAGTTCAATGTGGTGAATTCTACACTATCTGGCTTTTTACTGGATTTCCAGACAGAATAAGTGATTCTGTGTGCATTTGGATGATCTTGGTGAGAAAAGACGTTTTAAGCCATAAAAACATATTTGTAAGCCATTCTCTTAACAGAACTGCTGGAAATGCTGTTTTATCAACAGAAACAGTTCAATGCGGTGAATTCTGCACTATCTGGCTTTTTACTGGATTTCCAGACAGAATAAGTGATTCATTGTGCATTTCGATGAGCTTGGGTTAGACGATTTAACCTTCCTGTCGTGTTCGGGTCAAATCTGACCGATTTCCATTTTGATCAATCATAAATATTGTGTTTTACATTTTATTGTCTCAAGGGCTTATGATATCCTCCACACTAGGCATTTGAACATATACAATTGCTGATCACTACTTTCATTGAATTTTGAGTTGTTTAGTCAACTTTGTAACACCTGTGGTATTCCCGGTCAAAAATGACCGCCATAGGGTGACCCTAGATTGTGTTCATTCATCAGATAGTACACAACCACAAATCCACCACCACCACCACACGCACACATAAACACGCCTACACGCACACACACACACACACACACAAACGCACGCACATACACGCAAACGCACGCACACACACACACACACTCCACTCCACGTGAACCCCTTTCAGACTGACCATGTGTCCTCTCTTTCCCGTGCTTATGTGCCTTTCCCCCTACGCGAACCACACCTTCCAGACTAAACGTGTAACACTTCAAAATTACCAATTAGGTGTTTGTTATGGGAACCTGTCTCTTTCCCGGGCTTAATGTGTCCATCCCCCCACGTGAACCACACTTTCGATACAAAACGTATGATATCTTCTCACAGATCCCCTATATGTAGCTTGCTTGTGCATTGCCCTTATTTCACTCTGAACACAATGAGTCAACTGTTTCAATTTTTGCCCACTTTGGAAAATCCTTCACAATTTTCACACAACGCCCCAACTGTGCTTGATTTTGCTCCTTTTTCACTCAGCCACCCCCTCTGGCCACTTTTAGCAAGGTTTGGGAAGATCCCCATTTTTGTCTTTTTCGACACTACTGGCCCTGTCGTTGTATAAAATTTTTGTCCACTTTGGAATATCCTTCACAATTTTCACAAAACGCCCCAACTGTGCTTGATTTTGCTCCTTTCTCACTCAGCCAGCCCCCTGGCCCCTTTTAGCAAAGTTTGTGAAAATCCCCATTTTTGACTTTTTCGACACTTAACGGCCCTGCCGTTTTTTAAAATTTTTGCCCACTTTGGAAAATCCTTCACAATTTTCACAAAACGCCCCAACTGTGCTTGATTTTGCTCATTTTTCACTCATCCCGCCCCCCGGCCACTTTTAGCAAGTCTTGGGAAAATCCACATTTTTGACTTTTTCGACACTACCGGCCTTATCGTTTTTAAAAAATTTTGCCCACTTTGGAAAATCCTTCACAATTTTCACAAAACGCCCCAAATGTGCTTGATTTTGCTCGTTTTTCACTGAGGCCGCCCCCCGGCCCCTTTTTGCAAGGTTTGGGAAAATCCCCATTTTTGACTTTTTCGACACTACCGGCCCTGTCGCCTTTTAAAATTTTTGCCCACTTTGGAAAATCCTTCACAATTTTCACAAAACGCCCCAACTGTGCTTGATTTTGCTCGTTTTTCACTCAGCCTGTCCCCTGGCCACTTTTAGCAAGTTTTGGGAAAATCCCCATTTTTGACTTTTTCGACACTACCGGCCCTATCGTTTTTTAAAATTTTTGCCCACTTTGGAAAATCCTTCACAATTTTCACAAAACGCCCCAAATGTGCTTGATTTTGCTCGTTTTTCACTGAGGCCGCCCCCCGGCCCCTTTTTGCAAGGTTTGGGAAAATCCCCATTTTTGACTTTTTCGACACTACCGGCCCTGTCGTTTTTTTCAATGTTTGCCTGGTTTGGAAAATCCTTCACAATTTTCACATTACACATCAACTGTGCTTGATTTTGCTCGTTTTTCACTCATCCCGCCCCCCGGACACTTTTAGCAAGTTTTGGGAATATCCCCATTTTTGACTTTTTCGACACTACCAGCCCTATCGTTTTTTAAAATTTTTGCCCACTTTGGAAAATCCTTCACAATTTTCACAAAACGCCCCAAATGTGCTTGATTTTGCTCGTTTTTCACTGAGGCCGCCCCCCGGTCACTTTTAGCAAGTTTTGGGAATATCCCCATTTTATACTTTTTCGACACTACCGGCCCTATCGCTTTTTTAAATTTTTGCCCACTTTGGAAAATCCTTCACAATTTTCACAAAACGCCCCAAATGTGCTTGATTTTGCTTGTTTTTCACTGAGGCCGCCTCCCGGCCCCTTTTTACAAGGTTTGGGAAAATCCCCATTTTTGACTTTTTCGACACTACCGGCCCTGTCGCCTTTTAACATTTTTGCCCACTTTGGAAAATCCTTCACAATTTTCACAAATGCCCCAACTGTGCTTGATTTTTGCTCGTTTTTCCACCCAGCTAAGAAATACTGGAATGAAAGCAATAGTTCATATTTTGGGAAATGTGCTTATTTGCTAGGAGTTAGATGAGAAGGTTGATACTAATTATTTTGTGTTAAGACTAGAAATGTGAGATCAGGGTTAGGGTTTGGGAAAATCGCCCACCCTTCCCCATTTATGACATTTCCGACACTTTTTGAAAATTTGGCCCACTTTGGAAAATCCTTCACAATTTTCACATGACACCTATCTGGGTTTTTTGTGGATTTCCAGACAGAATGAGTGATTTTGTGTGATATTTGTGAGAAAAGACGTTTTAAGCCATAAAATCATATTTGTAAGCCATTCTCTTAACAGAACTGCTGAAAACGCTTTTTTATCAACAGAAACAGTTCAATGTCGTGAATCCTGCATTATTTGGGTTTTTTATGGATTTCCAGACAGAATAAGTGATTCTGTGTGCATTTGGATGATCTTGGTGAGAAAAGACGTTTTAAGCCATAAAAACCTATTTGTAAGCAATTCTCTTAACAGAGCTGCTAAAACAGCCGTTTTATCAACAGAAACAGTTCAATATGGTGAATTCTGCATTATCTGGGTTTTTTGTGGATTTCCAGACAGAATAAGTGATTTTGTCTTATCTTTGTGAGAAAAGACGTTTTAAGCCATAAAATCATATTTGTAAGCCATTCTCTTAACAGAACTGCTGAAACCGCTGTTTTATCAACAGAAACAGTTCAATGTGGTGAATTCTGCATTATCTGGGTTTTTTGTGGATTTCCAGACAGAATAAGTGATTCGGTGTGCATTTGGATGATCTTGGTGAGAAAAGACGATTAAAGCAATACAAATATGTTTGTAATACATTGTCTTAACAGAGCTGCTAAAACAGCCGTTTTATCAACAGAAACAGTTCATTGTGGTGAATTCTGCATTATCTGGGTTTTTTGTGGATTTCCAGACAGAATAAGTGATTTTGTCTGATCTTGGTGAGAAAAGACGTTTTGAGCCATAAAAACATATTTGTAAGCCATTCTCTTAACAGAACTGCTGGAAATGCTGTTTTATCAACAGAAACAGTTCAATGCGGTGAATTCTGCATTATCTGGGTTTTTTGTGGATTTCCAGACAGAATAAGTGATTCAGTGTGCATCTGGATGAGCTTGGTGAGAAAAGACGATTTAAGCATTACAACTATATTTGTAATACATTCTCTTAACAGAGCTGCTAAAACAGCCGTTTTATCAACAGAAACAGTTCATTGTGGTGAATTCTGCATTATCTGGGTTTTTTGTGGATTTCCAGACAGAATAAGTGATTCTGTGTGCATTTGGATGATCTTGGTGAGAAAAGACGTTTTAAGCCATAAAAACATATTTGTAAGCCATTCTCTTAACAGAACTGCTGGAAATGCTGTTTTATCAACAGGAACAGTTCAATGCGGTGAATTCTGCATTTTCTGGTTTTTTTGTGGATTTCCAGACAGAATGAGTGATTCAGTGTGCATTTGGATGAGCTTGGTGAGAAAAGACGATTTAAGCATTAAAACTATATTTGTAATACATTCTCTTAACAGAGCTGCTGGAAATGCTGTTTTATCAACAGAAACAGTTCATTGTGGTGAATTCTGCATTATCTGGGTTTTTTGTGGATTTCCAGACAGAATAAGTGATTCTGTGTGCATTTGGATGATCTTGGTGAGAAAAGACGTTTTAAGCCATAAAAACATATTTGTAAGCCATTCTCTTAACAGAACTGCTGGAAATGCTGTTTTATCAACAGAAACAGTTCAATGTGGTAAATTCTGCATTTTCTGGGTTTTTTGTGGATTTCCAGACAGAATAAGTGATTCAGTGTGCATCTGGATGAGCTTGGTGAGAAAAGACGATTTAAGCATTAAAACTATATTTGTAATACATTCTCATAACAGAGCTGCTAAAACAGCCGTTTTATCAACAGAAACAGTTCATTGTGGTGAATTCTGCATTATCTGGGTTTTTTGTGGATTTCCAGACAGAATAAGTGATTCTGTGTGCATTTGGATGATCTTGGTGAGAAAAGACGTTTTAAGCCATAAAAACATATTTGTAAGCCATTCTCTTAACAGAACTGCTGGAAATGCTGTTTTATCAACAGAAACAGTTCAATGTGGTAAATTCTGCATTTTCTGGGTTTTTTGTGGATTTCCAGACAGGATAAGTGATTTTGTCTGATCTTGGTGAGAAAAGACGTTTGAGCCATAAAAACATATTTGTAAGCCATTCTCTTAACAGAACTGCTGGAAATGCTGTTTTATCAACAGAAACAGTTCAATGCGGTGAATTCTGCATTATCTGGGTTTTTTGTGGATTTCCAGACAGAATAAGTGATTCAGTGTGCATCTGGATGAGCTTGGTGAGAAAAGACGATTTAAGCATTAAAACTATATTTGTAATACATTCTCTTAACAGAGCTGCTAAAACAGCCGTTTTATCAACAGAAACAGTTCATTGTGGTGAATTCTGCATTATCTGGGTTTTTTGTGGATTTCCAGACAGAATAAGTGATTCTGTGTGCATTTGGATGATCTTGGTGAGAAAAGACGTTTTAAGCCATAAAAACATATTTGTAAGCCATTCTCTTAACAGAACTGCTGGAAATGCTGTTTTATCAACAGGAACAGTTCAATGCGGTGAATTCTGCATTTTCTGGGTTTTTTGTGGATTTCCAGACAGAATGAGTGATTCAGTGTGCATTTGGATGAGCTTGGTGAGAAAAGACGATTTAAGCATTAAAACTATATTTGTAATACATTCTCTTAACAGAGCTGCTGGAAATGCTGTTTTATCAACAGAAACAGTTCATTGTGGTGAATTCTACATTATCTGGGTTTTTTGTGGATTTCCAGACAGAATAAGTGATTCTGTGTGCATTTGGATGATCTTGGTGAGAAAAGACGTTTTAAGCCATAAAAACATATTTGTAAGCCATTCTCTTAACAGAACTGCTGGAAATGCTGTTTTATCAACAGAAACAGTTCATTGTGGTGAATTCTGCATTATCTGGGTTTTTTGTGGATTTCCAGACAGAATAAGTGATTCTGTGTGCATTTGGATGATCTTGGTGAGAAAAGACGTTTTAAGCCATAAAATCATATTTGTAAGCCATTCTCTTAACAGAACTGCTGGAAATGCTGTTTTATCAACAGGAACAGTTCAATGCGGTGAATTCTGCATTATCTGGGTTTTTTGTGGATTTCCAGACAGAATGAGTGATTCAGTGTGCATTTGGATGAGCTTGGTGAGAAAAGACGATTTAAGCATTAAAACTATATTTGTAATACATTCTCTTAACAGAGCTGCTGGAAATGCTGTTTTATCAACAGAAACAGTTCATTGTGGTGAATTCTGCATTATCTGGGTTTTTTGTGGATTTCCAGACAGAATAAGTGATTCTGTGTGCATTTGGATGATCTTGGTGAGAAAAGACGTTTTAAGCCATAAAAACATATTTGTAAGCCATTCTCTTAACAGAACTGCTGGAAATGCTGTTTTATCAACAGAAACAGTTCAATGCGGTGAATTCTGCATTATCTGGGTTTTTTGTGGATTTCCAGACAGGATAAGTGATTTTGTCTGATCTTGGTGAGAAAAGACGTTTTAAGCCATAAAAAACATATTTGTAAGCCATTCTCTTAACAGAACTGCTGGAAATGCTGTTTTATCAACAGAAACAGTTCATTGTGGTGAATTCTACACTATCTGGCTTTTTACTGGATTTCCAGACAGAATAAGTGATTCTGTGTGCATTTGGATGATCTTGGTGAGAAAAGACGTTTTAAGCCATAAAAACATATTTGTAAGCCATTCTCTTAACAGAACTGCTGGAAATGCTGTTTTATCAACAGAAACAGTTCAATGTGGTGAATTCTGCACTATCTGGCTTTTTACTGGATTTCCAGACAGAATAAGTGATTCATCGTGCATTTCGATGAGCTTGGGTTAGACGATTTAACCTTCCTGTCGTGTTCGGGTCAAATCTGACCGATTTCCATTTTGATCAATCATAAATATTGTGTTTTACATTTTATTGTCTCAAGGGCTTATGATATCCTCCACACTAGGCATTTGAACATATACAATTGCTGATCACTACTTTCATTGAATTTTGAGTTGTTTAGTCAACTTTGTAACACCTGTGGTATTCCCGGTCAAAAATGACCGCCATAGGGTGACCCTAGATTGTGTTCATTCATCAGATAGTACACAACCACAAATCCACCACCACCACCACACGCACACATAAACACGCCTACACGCACACACACACACACACACACAAACGCACGCACATACACGCACACGCACGCACACACACACACACACTCCACCCCACGTGAACCCCTTTCAGACTGACCATGTGTCCTCTCTTTCCCGTGCTTATGTGCCTTTCCCCCTACGCGAACCACACCTTCCAGACTAAACGTGTAACACTTCAAAATTACCAATTAGGTGTTTGTTATGGGAACCTGTCTCTTTCCCGGGCTTAATGTGTCCATCCCCCCACGTGAACCACACTTTCGATACAAAACGTATGATATCTTCTCACAGATCCCCTATATGTAGCTTGCTTGTGCATTGCCCTTATTTCACTCTGAACACAATGAGTCAACTGTTTCAATTTTTGCCCACTTTGGAAAATCCTTCACAATTTTCACACAACGCCCCAACTGTGCTTGATTTTGCTCCTTTTTCACTCAGCCACCCCCTCTGGCCACTTTTAGCAAGGTTTGGGAAGATCCCCATTTTTGTCTTTTTCGACACTACTGGCCCTGTCGTTGTATAAAATTTTTGTCCACTTTGGAATATCCTTCACAATTTTCTCAAAACGCCCCAACTGTGCTTGATTTTGCTCCTTTCTCACTCAGCCAGCCCCCTGGTCCCTTTTAGCAAAGTTTGTGAAAATCCCCATTTTTGACTTTTTCGACACTACCGGCCCTGTCGTTTTTTTCAATTTTTACCCGGTTTGGAAAATCCTTCACAATTTTCACAAAACGCCCCAACTGTGCTTGATTTTGCTCCTTTCTCACTCAGCCAGCCCCCTGGCCCCTTTTAGCAAAGTTTGTGAAAATCCCCATTTTTGACTTTTTCGACACTTAACGGCCCTGCCGTTTTTTAAAATTTTTGCCCACTTTGGAAAATCCTTCACAATTTTCACAAAACGTCCCAACTGTGCTTGATTTTGCTCGTTTTTCACTCAGCCCGCCCCCCGGCCCCTAGTAAGGTTTGGGAAAATCCCCATTTTTGACTTTTTCGACCCTTAACGGCCCTGTCGTTTCTTTCAATTTTTGCCCACTTTGGAAAATCCTTCACAATTTTCACATTACACATCAACTGTGCTTGATTTTGATCATTCATCCCGCCCCCCGGCCAAATTTAGCAAGTTTTGGGAAAATCCCAACTTTTGACTTTTTCGACACTACCGGCCCTGTCGCTTTTTAAAATGTTTGCCCATTTTGGAAAATCCTTCAAAATGTTCACAAAACGCCCAAACTGTGCTTGATTTTGCTCCTTTCTCACTCAGCCCGCCCCCCGGGCACCTTTAGCAAGTTTTGGGAAAATCCCCATTTTTGACTTTTTCGACACTACCGGCCCTGTCGTCTTTTAAAATTTTTGCCCACTTTGGAAACATCTTCACAATTTTCACAAAACGCCCCAACTGTGCTTGATTTTGCTCATTTTTCACTCATCCCGCCCCCCGGCCACTTTTAGCAAGTCTTGGGAAAATCCACATTTTTGACTTTTTCGACACTACCGGCCCTATCGTTTTTAAAAATTTTTGCCCACTTTGGAAAATCCTTCACAATTTTCACAAAACGCCCCAAATGTGCTTGATTTTGCCCGTTTTTCACTGAGGCCGCCCCCCGGCCCCTTTTTGCAAGGTTTGGGAAAATCCCCATTTTTGACTTTTTCGACACTACCGGCCCTGTCGCCTTTTAAAATTTTTGCCCACTTTGGAAAATCCTTCACAATTTTCACAAAACGCCCCAACTGTGCTTGATTTTGCTCGTTTTTCACTCAGCCTGTCCCCTGGCCACTTTTAGCAAGTTTTGGGAAAATCCCCATTTTTGACTTTTTCGACACTACCGGCCCTATCGTTTTTTAAAATTTTTGCCCACTTTGGAAAATCCTTCACAATTTTCACAAAACGCCCCAAATGTGCTTGATTTTGCTCGTTTTTCACTGAGGCCGCCCCCCCGGCCCCTTTTTGCAAGGTTTGGGAAAATCCCCATTTTTGACTTTTTCGACACTACCGGCCCTGTCGTTTTCTTCAATTTTTGCCTGGTTTGGAAAATCCTTCACAATTTTCACATTACACATCAACTGTGCTTGATTTTGCTCACTCATCCCGCCCCCCAGCCACTTTTAGCAGGTTTTGGGAAAATCCCCATTTTTGACTTTTTCGACACTACCGGCCCTGTCGCCTTTTAAAATTTTTGCCCACTTTGGAAACACCTTCACAATTTTCACAAAACTCCCCAACTGTGCTTGATTTTGCTCGTTTTTCACTCATCCCGCCCCCCGGCCACTTTTAGCAAGTTTTGGGAAAATCCACATTTTTGACTTTTTCGACACTACCGGCCCTGTTGCCTTTTAAAATTTTTGCCCACTTTGGAAAATCCTTCACAATTTTCACAAAACGCCCCAACTGTGCTTGATTTTGCTCGTTTTTCACTCAGCCTGTCCCCCGGCCACTTTTAGCAAGTTTTGGGAAAATCCCCATTTTTGACTTTTTCGACACTACCGGCCCTATCGTTTTTTAAAATTTTTGCCCACTTTGGAAAATCCTTCACAATTTTCACAAAACGCCCCAAATGTGCTTGATTTTGCTCGTTTTTCACTGAGGCCGCCCCCCGGCCCCTTTTTGCAAGGTTTGGGAAAATCCCCATTTTTGACTTTTTCGACACTACCGGCCCTGTCGTTTTTTTCAATTTTTGCCTGGTTTGGAAAATCCTTCACAATTTTCACATTACACATCAACTGTGCTTGATTTTGCTCGTTTTTCACTCATCCCGCCCCCCGGACACTTTTAGCAAGTTTTGGGAATATCCCCATTTTTGACTTTTTCGACACTACCAGCCCTATCGTTTTTTAAAATTTTTGCCCACTTTGGAAAATCCTTCACAATTTTCACAAAACGCCCCAAATGTGCTTGATTTTGCTCGTTTTTCACTGAGGCCGCCCCCCGGCCACTTTTAGCAAGTTTTGGGAATATCCCCATTTTATACTTTTTCGACATTACCGGCCCTATCGCTTTTTAAAATTTTTGCCCACTTTGGAAAATCCTTCACAATTTTCACAAAACGCCCCAAATGTGCTTGATTTTGCTTGTTTTTCACTGAGGCCGCCTCCCGGCCCCTTTTTACAAGGTTTGGGAAAATCCCCATTTTTGACTTTTTCGACACTACCGGCCCTGTCGCCTTTTAACATTTTTGCCCACTTTGGAAAATCCTTCACAATTTTCACAAATGCCCCAACTGTGCTTGATTTTTGCTCGTTTTTCACTCAGCCCGCCCCCCTGGCCCCTTTTATCAAGTTTTGGGAAAATCCCCATTTTTGACTTTTTCGACACTACCAGCCCTGTCTTTTTTTTTTAATTTTTGCCCACTTTGGAAAATCCTTCACAATTTTCACAAAACGCCCCAACTGTGCTTGATTTTGCTCGTTTTTCTCTCAGCCCGCTCCGCTGGCCCCTTTTATCAAGTTTTGGGAAAATCCCCATTTTTGACTTTTTCGACACTTAACGGCCCTGTCGTTTTTTAAAATTTTTGCCCACTTTGGAAAATCCTTCACAATTTTTCACAAAACGCCCCAACTGTGCTTGATTTTGCTTGTTTTTCACTCAGCCCGCCCCCTGGCCCCTTTTAGCAAGTTTTGGGAAAATCCCCATTTTTGACTTTTTCGACCCTTAACGGCCCTGTCGTTTCTTTCAATTTTTGCCCACTTTGGAAAATCCTTCACAATTTTCACAAATGCCCCAACTGTGCTTGATTTTTCTCGTTTTTCACACAGCCCGCCCCCCTGACCCCTTTTAGCAAGTTTTGGGAAAATCGCCATTTTTGACTTTTTCGACCGTTAACGGCCCTGTCGTTTTTCTAAATTTTTGCCCACTTTGGAAAATCCTTCACAATTTTCACAAAACGCCCCAACTGTGCTTGACTTTGCTCCTTTCTCATTCAGCCCGCCCCCCTGGCCCCTTTTAGCAAGGTTTCGGAAAGAGGACCAGGTTCGATCCCCAGGCAGGGCACCCAGGCAGAGAAAAGAGAGGGGCCCACAGGGGTCAGATTTACAAAAAAGGATATATTAGGGTAGTGGGACAAGGCCCATCAGCAGCACCCCATTAGGAGGGGTGCCGCCTCCTGGCCTCGTCCCAGCCCGGGCCGAACGGATCCCTCCGTACTTAATTGTTGTTTAAAAAGGGTCCACAGTGTTGACCCCAATCATGATCTTGGATAAAAACCATAAAATTAATAAATGTTAAATAATACATGTTAAAATAAATACAAGAGAAAAAGAAGGGGGGAGAAGACACAAGATAGTATGGGTTTTAAAACACTGGAGCAGAGGAATGTAAGTAAGTGCTAAAATGGGTTAGTAAAGTGCTTTAAGAAAAGTGCTATATACAATAAAATACAATAAAATGCAAACATGTGGTTAGTAAAAAAACCAAAAGATTCCCTGCTCTCAGTTATAAAATCCAAAACAAATATAAACAAACAAAACATTTAAAAGAATAGAATTATATCAGTAGAATAATATATAATATAATAAATGTTATCCAAAATCATGATTAAAGGCAACATAGAACAATCGGCTCAAGATCCTAAAACAGCGGAGCAGGGGAGTAAAATTAAGTGCTAAAATTAGATTAGTAAAAAGTGCTAATAAGTGCTTAAAAAAGTGCTCAAACAATCAATAAACAATCAATAAAACACAGCAAACCATTGTTAGTAAAACCAAGTATCCCCTACTCCTGGCCATAAAATCCAGAACCAATAAAATTCCATGTTAAAAAAGTCATTTTTTAATCAACACTGTGGCTTGTTGGGGAATTGAACCCTGGTCTACCATATGGCAGACCAGGGCTACTACCCCTCTGCTATAAATAGGTTAAAATTGTTTTGGTTAAAAAATTTTTTACTGGGATCCGCACAGCTAAAATGTGGGCCCAGGCCCGGGAGGACCGTGTCAGGGGGTGATGGTAGCGGTTAGCTTTCAGTCGTCGTTGAGACCCCCTGGCACGGTGGTCCCGAGCCTGTGGATCCAAATCTTCTCCGCTCTCTTCCTCTGCCCACAGGTCCAACGGTCGTTATTTTGGAGACCGGATACGATAAGGTGAGTGAGTGTATGTGTTTGGAAGTGTTGGACCAGAGAGGTGGTTAGTTGACCTTGCCCAATGTTGTACAGGTGCTGGGAGAGGCGGATGTGGATGGAATGTTTGGTTTCTCCTACGTAGTGCTTGTGACAGAGTGTGCATGTGATGATGTAGACTATGTTGGTGGTGGTGAATGATAAGGAGCCTATGATGGGAAATGCTGTGTTAGTGTGTGGGTTATGGATAAATTTTCTATTTTTGTAGTGTTGGTTATGTTGGAGTGGAGGTGTGGGTCTATGGTCTGAGTATTTGGATCTGATGAGGATAGATTGAAGGCTTTTATGTTTTCTGTAGGCTGAAATGATTTGATGGTTGTTAAAAGCCGGGTGTTGAGACTGTAAACTGGAGAAGTTGTGTTTGATTTTTTGATGGAGGCCAGTAATTTGGTGTGAAAAAGTAGAAACAAATGGTATGAGGTGTACTGGTGCAGGAGGATTGTGTTGTGTAGGGTGTGTATGTATGTGCAGTGGGCTTGGGCCGTCTCCAACCTCAGGGTTAAGAAGGGGATACAGACCCTGGTTCGGGTAGGGGACAAAGGGAGGGTTAGGGTTAGGGATGGGGGGTGGGGGATGGTTAAGGTTAGGGTTAGGGATGAGGGGTGGGGGATGGTTAGGGTTGGGGTTAGGGACGTGGGGTGGGGGGTGGTTAAGGTTAGGGTTAGGGATGAGGGGTGAGGGATGGTTAGGGTTAGGGTTGGGGTTAGGGATGGGGGGTGAGGGATGGTTAGGGTTAGGGTTGTGGAGGGGTTAGGGTTAGGGTTAGGGTTAGGGTTAGGGTTGGGTTAGGGTTAGGGTTAGGTTGTGGGATATAGGAACCCGGGAATGAATCCCGGGTGATGCACGGTCCAATCACTGCGGATGGCCAGTCCCCATCCCCATCTTGCTTATTAGCGTTTTACGGTCATATCGCCTTTGTTATATCAAGTATTAATATATTTTTTTGTTGTTTTTGTTTTTTTCTTTTTTTATTTTGTTTTTTTCATTTTTTTGGTTTGGCTTTTAGAATGTCCAATTTGGTTAACCATATTTATTTTGGTCCCTAGGTGGCGCTCGCGACGTTTCGTCCTCGTTTGGGACTTCTTCAGGCTAGCCACCTGGACCTGTTTGAGGAGGAGGAGATGTTGCCCCTTCGCTGCCTCTGCCAAACTGAGCTGCTTGTGTTGATTTCCCTCTATTTATACCCGCCCTCCGTAATTTCGTGTCGAATTGAATGTTTCGTGTCCCTTGACTTTTACACTGTTTTTGGCCCAGATTCCCATGTAAAATTGTTTTTTAACCCTTTCTTTTCCCTTTTTAGCTTCCAAATTGTAATTTTTAATGTCAAGGTAAGTATTGTTTGTGTTTAATTTAATAAAAATGTATTTAATCAATTGTTTTTAGCTTTCTTCATGTATCCCACCTTTTTCTTTTCTCCAAATTCCCATCTTTATTCCTTCTCTCTATGCTCCCGATTTGGGAGTCTTACAAGGCATCTTTCTTTTCTTTCCAATCTTCCTTCCAGTTTTCCCATTCCCATTCCAAATTCCAAATTCCCATATATTTTCATCCCTTCCCGTCATCCAATTCCCCTCACTTTTCCTTCCTTCTTTCCACACTTCTTCCCGGATTCAAGCGTACCTCACATGTTGAATTTGCCATATGTCGGATCATAGGCCATGTGGAAATTGTGCCAAGCATGTTGAATTTGCCGTATGGGAGGTCATAGGCCATGCGGCATGTGTATCCCGGATTGGGGATGTCGGTCCTCAGGGGACAATATTCGGGGACAGAGGGTTTCTATTGGGGTTAGGATAGGATTGGGGGTTAGGATTAGGGTTTAGGATTCAAATTTAGGGTTAGGTCAAAGGTAATAGGGTTAGGGTTAGGGTTAGGGTTAGGTTTAGGCCATAATGAGGCTTGGTTAGGGTTAGGGCTAGGGTTCAGGTTAGGCCATAATCAGGCTTTGTTAGGATTGGGGTTAGGTTTAGGGTTAAATAGGGGTTAGCACAGCATATATATGGGGAGGGGAACTGGCCATTGAGTCCACAGGAGGCACTGGCTGGTTAGGTTGTGGGATATAGGAACCCGGGAATGAATCCCGGGTGATGCACGGTCCAATCACTGCGGATGGCCAGTCCCCATCCCCATCTTGCTTATTAGCGTTTTACGGTCATATCGCCTTTGTTATATCAAGTATTAATATATTTTTTTGTTGTTTTTGTTTTTTTCTTTTTTTATTTTGTTTTTTTCATTTTTTTGGTTTGGCTTTTAGAATGTCCAATTTGGTTAACCATATTTATTTTGGTCCCTAGGTGGCGCTCGCGACGTTTCGTCCTCGTTTGGGACTTCTTCAGGCTAGCCACCTGGACCTGTTTGAGGAGGAGGAGATGTTGCCCCTTCGCTGCCTCTGCCAAACTGAGCTGCTTGTGTTGATTTCCCTCTATTTATACCCGCCCTCCGTAATTTCGTGTCGAATTGAATGTTTCGTGTCCCTTGACTTTTACACTGTTTTTGGCCCAGATTCCCATGTAAAATTGTTTTTTAACCCTTTCTTTTCCCTTTTTAGCTTCCAAATTGTAATTTTTAATGTCAAGGTAAGTATTGTTTGTGTTTAATTTAATAAAAATGTATTTAATCAATTGTTTTTAGCTTTCTTCATGTATCCCACCTTTTTCTTTTCTCCAAATTCCCATCTTTATTCCTTCTCTCTATGCTCCCGATTTGGGAGTCTTACAAGGCATCTTTCTTTTCTTTCCAATCTTCCTTCCAGTTTTCCCATTCCCATTCCAAATTCCAAATTCCCATATATTTTCATCCCTTCCCGTCATCCAATTCCCCTCACTTTTCCTTCCTTCTTTCCACACTTCTTCCCGGATTCAAGCGTACCTCACATGTTGAATTTGCCATATGTCGGATCATAGGCCATGTGGAAATTGTGCCAAGCATGTTGAATTTGCCGTATGGGAGGTCATAGGCCATGCGGCATGTGTATCCCGGATTGGGGATGTCGGTCCTCAGGGGACAATATTCGGGGACAGAGGGTTTCTATTGGGGTTAGGATAGGATTGGGGGTTAGGATTAGGGTTTAGGATTCAAATTTAGGGTTAGGTCAAAGGTAATAGGGTTAGGGTTAGGGTTAGGGTTAGGTTTAGGCCATAATGAGGCTTGGTTAGGGTTAGGGCTAGGGTTCAGGTTAGGCCATAATCAGGCTTTGTTAGGATTGGGGTTAGGTTTAGGGTTAAATAGGGGTTAGCACAGCATATATATGGGGAGGGGAACTGGCCATTGAGTCCACAGGAGGCACTGGCTGGTTAGGTTGTGGGATATAGGAACCCGGGAATGAATCCCGGGTGATGCACGGTCCAATCACTGCGGATGGCCAGTCCCCATCCCCATCTTGCTTATTAGCGTTTTACGGTCATATCGCCTTTGTTATATCAAGTATTAATATATTTTTTTGTTGTTTTTGTTTTTTTCTTTTTTTATTTTGTTTTTTTCATTTTTTTGGTTTGGCTTTTAGAATGTCCAATTTGGTTAACCATATTTATTTTGGTCCCTAGGTGGCGCTCGCGACGTTTCGTCCTCGTTTGGGACTTCTTCAGGCTAGCCACCTGGACCTGTTTGAGGAGGAGGAGATGTTGCCCCTTCGCTGCCTCTGCCAAACTGAGCTGCTTGTGTTGATTTCCCTCTATTTATACCCGCCCTCCGTAATTTCGTGTCGAATTGAATGTTTCGTGTCCCTTGACTTTTACACTGTTTTTGGCCCAGATTCCCATGTAAAATTGTTTTTTAACCCTTTCTTTTCCCTTTTTAGCTTCCAAATTGTAATTTTTAATGTCAAGGTAAGTATTGTTTGTGTTTAATTTAATAAAAATGTATTTAATCAATTGTTTTTAGCTTTCTTCATGTATCCCACCTTTTTCTTTTCTCCAAATTCCCATCTTTATTCCTTCTCTCTATGCTCCCGATTTGGGAGTCTTACAAGGCATCTTTCTTTTCTTTCCAATCTTCCTTCCAGTTTTCCCATTCCCATTCCAAATTCCAAATTCCCATATATTTTCATCCCTTCCCGTCATCCAATTCCCCTCACTTTTCCTTCCTTCTTTCCACACTTCTTCCCGGATTCAAGCGTACCTCACATGTTGAATTTGCCATATGTCGGATCATAGGCCATGTGGAAATTGTGCCAAGCATGTTGAATTTGCCGTATGGGAGGTCATAGGCCATGCGGCATGTGTATCCCGGATTGGGGATGTCGGTCCTCAGGGGACAATATTCGGGGACAGAGGGTTTCTATTGGGGTTAGGATAGGATTGGGGGTTAGGATTAGGGTTTAGGATTCAAATTTAGGGTTAGGTCAAAGGTAATAGGGTTAGGGTTAGGGTTAGGGTTAGGTTTAGGCCATAATGAGGCTTGGTTAGGGTTAGGGCTAGGGTTCAGGTTAGGCCATAATCAGGCTTTGTTAGGATTGGGGTTAGGTTTAGGGTTAAATAGGGGTTAGCACAGCATATATATGGGGAGGGGAACTGGCCATTGAGTCCACAGGAGGCACTGGCTGGTTAGGTTGTGGGATATAGGAACCCGGGAATGAATCCCGGGTGATGCACGGTCCAATCACTGCGGATGGCCAGTCCCCATCCCCATCTTGCTTATTAGCGTTTTACGGTCATATCGCCTTTGTTATATCAAGTATTAATATATTTTTTTGTTGTTTTTGTTTTTTTATTTTTTTATTTTGTTTTTTTCATTTTTTTGGTTTGGCTTTTAGAATGTCCAATTTGGTTAACCATATTTATTTTGGTCCCTAGGTGGCGCTCGCGACGTTTCGTCCTCGTTTGGGACTTCTTCAGGCTAGCCACCTGGACCTGTTTGAGGAGGAGGAGATGTTGCCCCTTCGCTGCCTCTGCCAAACTGAGCTGCTTGTGTTGATTTCCCTCTATTTATACCCGCCCTCCGTAATTTCGTGTCGAATTGAATGTTTCGTGTCCCTTGACTTTTACACTGTTTTTGGCCCAGATTCCCATGTAAAATTGTTTTTTAACCCTTTCTTTTCCCTTTTTAGCTTCCAAATTGTAATTTTTAATGTCAAGGTAAGTATTGTTTGTGTTTAATTTAATAAAAATGTATTTAATCAATTGTTTTTAGCTTTCTTCATGTATCCCACCTTTTTCTTTTCTCCAAATTCCCATCTTTATTCCTTCTCTCTATGCTCCCGATTTGGGAGTCTTACAAGGCATCTTTCTTTTCTTTCCAATCTTCCTTCCAGTTTTCCCATTCCCATTCCAAATTCCAAATTCCCATATATTTTCATCCCTTCCCGTCATCCAATTCCCCTCACTTTTCCTTCCTTCTTTCCACACTTCTTCCCGGATTCAAGCGTACCTCACATGTTGAATTTGCCATATGTCGGATCATAGGCCATGTGGAAATTGTGCCAAGCATGTTGAATTTGCCGTATGGGAGGTCATAGGCCATGCGGCATGTGTATCCCGGATTGGGGATGTCGGTCCTCAGGGGACAATATTCGGGGACAGAGGGTTTCTATTGGGGTTAGGATAGGATTGGGGGTTAGGATTAGGGTTTAGGATTCAAATTTAGGGTTAGGTCAAAGGTAATAGGGTTAGGGTTAGGGTTAGGGTTAGGTTTAGGCCATAATGAGGCTTGGTTAGGGTTAGGGCTAGGGTTCAGGTTAGGCCATAATCAGGCTTTGTTAGGATTGGGGTTAGGTTTAGGGTTAAATAGGGGTTAGCACAGCATATATATGGGGAGGGGAACTGGCCATTGAGTCCACAGGAGGCACTGGCTGGTTAGGTTGTGGGATATAGGAACCCGGGAATGAATCCCGGGTGATGCACGGTCCAATCACTGCGGATGGCCAGTCCCCATCCCCATCTTGCTTATTAGCGTTTTACGGTCATATCGCCTTTGTTATATCAAGTATTAATATATTTTTTTGTTGTTTTTGTTTTTTTCTTTTTTTATTTTGTTTTTTTCATTTTTTTGGTTTGGCTTTTAGAATGTCCAATTTGGTTAACCATATTTATTTTGGTCCCTAGGTGGCGCTCGCGACGTTTCGTCCTCGTTTGGGACTTCTTCAGGCTAGCCACCTGGACCTGTTTGAGGAGGAGGAGATGTTGCCCCTTCGCTGCCTCTGCCAAACTGAGCTGCTTGTGTTGATTTCCCTCTATTTATACCCGCCCTCCGTAATTTCGTGTCGAATTGAATGTTTCGTGTCCCTTGACTTTTACACTGTTTTTGGCCCAGATTCCCATGTAAAATTGTTTTTTAACCCTTTCTTTTCCCTTTTTAGCTTCCAAATTGTAATTTTTAATGTCAAGGTAAGTATTGTTTGTGTTTAATTTAATAAAAATGTATTTAATCAATTGTTTTTAGCTTTCTTCATGTATCCCACCTTTTTCTTTTCTCCAAATTCCCATCTTTATTCCTTCTCTCTATGCTCCCGATTTGGGAGTCTTACAAGGCATCTTTCTTTTCTTTCCAATCTTCCTTCCAGTTTTCCCATTCCCATTCCAAATTCCAAATTCCCATATATTTTCATCCCTTCCCGTCATCCAATTCCCCTCACTTTTCCTTCCTTCTTTCCACACTTCTTCCCGGATTCAAGCGTACCTCACATGTTGAATTTGCCATATGTCGGATCATAGGCCATGTGGAAATTGTGCCAAGCATGTTGAATTTGCCGTATGGGAGGTCATAGGCCATGCGGCATGTGTATCCCGGATTGGGGATGTCGGTCCTCAGGGGACAATATTCGGGGACAGAGGGTTTCTATTGGGGTTAGGATAGGATTGGGGGTTAGGATTAGGGTTTAGGATTCAAATTTAGGGTTAGGTCAAAGGTAATAGGGTTAGGGTTAGGGTTAGGGTTAGGTTTAGGCCATAATGAGGCTTGGTTAGGGTTAGGGCTAGGGTTCAGGTTAGGCCATAATCAGGCTTTGTTAGGATTGGGGTTAGGTTTAGGGTTAAATAGGGGTTAGCACAGCATATATATGGGGAGGGGAACTGGCCATTGAGTCCACAGGAGGCACTGGCTGGTTAGGTTGTGGGATATAGGAACCCGGGAATGAATCCCGGGTGATGCACGGTCCAATCACTGCGGATGGCCAGTCCCCATCCCCATCTTGCTTATTAGCGTTTTACGGTCATATCGCCTTTGTTATATCAAGTATTAATATATTTTTTTGTTGTTTTTGTTTTTTTCTTTTTTTATTTTGTTTTTTTCATTTTTTTGGTTTGGCTTTTAGAATGTCCAATTTGGTTAACCATATTTATTTTGGTCCCTAGGTGGCGCTCGCGACGTTTCGTCCTCGTTTGGGACTTCTTCAGGCTAGCCACCTGGACCTGTTTGAGGAGGAGGAGATGTTGCCCCTTCGCTGCCTCTGCCAAACTGAGCTGCTTGTGTTGATTTCCCTCTATTTATACCCGCCCTCCGTAATTTCGTGTCGAATTGAATGTTTCGTGTCCCTTGACTTTTACACTGTTTTTGGCCCAGATTCCCATGTAAAATTGTTTTTTAACCCTTTCTTTTCCCTTTTTAGCTTCCAAATTGTAATTTTTAATGTCAAGGTAAGTATTGTTTGTGTTTAATTTAATAAAAATGTATTTAATCAATTGTTTTTAGCTTTCTTCATGTATCCCACCTTTTTCTTTTCTCCAAATTCCCATCTTTATTCCTTCTCTCTATGCTCCCGATTTGGGAGTCTTACAAGGCATCTTTCTTTTCTTTCCAATCTTCCTTCCAGTTTTCCCATTCCCATTCCAAATTCCAAATTCCCATATATTTTCATCCCTTCCCGTCATCCAATTCCCCTCACTTTTCCTTCCTTCTTTCCACACTTCTTCCCGGATTCAAGCGTACCTCACATGTTGAATTTGCCATATGTCGGATCATAGGCCATGTGGAAATTGTGCCAAGCATGTTGAATTTGCCGTATGGGAGGTCATAGGCCATGCGGCATGTGTATCCCGGATTGGGGATGTCGGTCCTCAGGGGACAATATTCGGGGACAGAGGGTTTCTATTGGGGTTAGGATAGGATTGGGGGTTAGGATTAGGGTTTAGGATTCAAATTTAGGGTTAGGTCAAAGGTAATAGGGTTAGGGTTAGGGTTAGGTTTAGGCCATAATGAGGCTTGGTTAGGGTTAGGGCTAGGGTTCAGGTTAGGCCATAATCAGGCTTTGTTAGGATTGGGGTTAGGTTTAGGGTTAAATAGGGGTTAGCACAGCATATATATGGGGAGGGGAACTGGCCATTGAGTCCACAGGAGGCACTGGCTGGTTAGGTTGTGGGATATAGGAACCCGGGAATGAATCCCGGGTGATGCACGGTCCAATCACTGCGGATGGCCAGTCCCCATCCCCATCTTGCTTATTAGCGTTTTACGGTCATATCGCCTTTGTTATATCAAGTATTAATATATTTTTTTGTTGTTTTTGTTTTTTTCTTTTTTTATTTTGTTTTTTTCATTTTTTTGGTTTGGCTTTTAGAATGTCCAATTTGGTTAACCATATTTATTTTGGTCCCTAGGTGGCGCTCGCGACGTTTCGTCCTCGTTTGGGACTTCTTCAGGCTAGCCACCTGGACCTGTTTGAGGAGGAGGAGATGTTGCCCCTTCGCTGCCTCTGCCAAACTGAGCTGCTTGTGTTGATTTCCCTCTATTTATACCCGCCCTCCGTAATTTCGTGTCGAATTGAATGTTTCGTGTCCCTTGACTTTTACACTGTTTTTGGCCCAGATTCCCATGTAAAATTGTTTTTTAACCCTTTCTTTTCCCTTTTTAGCTTCCAAATTGTAATTTTTAATGTCAAGGTAAGTATTGTTTGTGTTTAATTTAATAAAAATGTATTTAATCAATTGTTTTTAGCTTTCTTCATGTATCCCACCTTTTTCTTTTCTCCAAATTCCCA
>NW_026910262.1:45000-50000 GCF_963691925.1 Scomber scombrus | reverse complement strand
TGTTGTTTTTCTTCCCATCCCTTATTTAGGCTTGCCTTTGTTTTTGTTTATTAGTGTGTGCCCGGTAGCTACGTTTCGACATGGTTGTGTCTTCATCAGGCTAGGCACACACTGTCTCCCGTGAGTTGTTTCCCCTTCGGTGTCAAATTCACAACTGAATGTTATCATCCCTCCTCCCCTTTTATACTCTCCCTGCTGTCTCCATTTGGGTTTTTCCGTACCGTGTTTTTCTTAACCCCTTAGATGCCAATGCATGTCACGAAATGTGTTTTAGCCCTGTATTTCTCGAAATAAATTGTTTTTTTCAAACATTGCCCTTGTTCATGACTCGTTTGTCCTTTATTTATACTTGTTTAGTTTTTAATTTATTACCCATAGTGTTCATCCTCCCTGTCCAATCTTCTTTCCTTTCCCCCTAATACCTTGTTTGTTTGTTTTCTCCTTTGTGGTCCTCAGCTGGTATTTTTTCTTCAGCTGGTATTTATTTATTTCTTTAGCTGGTATTCCTCTTCAGCTTTATTTATATTTATTTCTTTAGCTGGCATTCTTCTTCAGCTTTGTTTTCCCCTCTGTTAGGCTTAGGTGGGTCCCTTTATTTGGGCTTGCAAGGTTAGGGTTAGGGTTGGAATCTAGGGTTAGGGTTAAAGGGTTAATAATTAGGGCCAGGGATATCGCCAAATTTGGCTTTACGGGGTCCGGTTAGGGTTAGGTCCCAATTAGGGTTAGGTCACTCCACCACTGGGGTTAGGTTTAGGTCCACTATTTGGGATTGGTTAGGGTTAGGGTTAGGGTTAGGGTTAGGGTTAGGGTTAGGGTTAGGGTTAGGGTTAGGGTTAGGGTTAGGTTAAGGGATAAGTGCCACTTTTGAAATCGCGTCTCATTTTCCTGTGAGCATCTGAGAGACTTGAGATTCCGGCTACCCCCCCATTATCGGCCACGGGCTTTCGATTGAGACCGGAACCAAGTCTCTAGGCCACTCCCACCGGAAGTTATGGCCAAAAAAGGGGTATTTTCAGAGTTTTTGGGGGGCTCATTTTTCCCCTTAAGTGCTCATTAGTTGAGACTCCGCCTACCCCCCCATTATCGACCACGCCCGATCGATAGAGACCGGAACCAAGTCTGTGCGACATTCCTATCAAAAGTTATTGGCCAATCAAAATCCCCCATAGGAATGAATGGAGAAGTGTGAAAAATCGCCTAAGTGCCACATGGTCATATGTGTGGGGGGGCGGTCCCCAGGAAACCTGACCACTATATGTTTCAGGCAATTCTTAACATGATAGGTCGAGCACCGGAAGTGAGGGTTAGGGTTAGGGTTAGGGGTTAGGGTTAGGGTTGGGGTTGGGTTAGGGTTAGGGTTAGGGTTAGGGTTAGGGTTAGGTTTGAGAATCAGAGCCGGGCATCCACTCACGTGGTTCCCGGAAATGCACGGTCCATCAACCTGGATGGCCAGCCCCCCATTCCCATCTTCTCTACTGAGGTTTGTATTATTGGTCTGGTTCGCCTTTGTTATATCAGGGTTAGGGTTAGGGTTAGGGTTAGGGTTAGGTTAAGGGATAAGTGCCACTTTTGAAATCGCGTCTCATTTTCCTGTGAGCATCTGAGAGACTTGAGATTCCGGCTACCCCCCCATTATCGGCCACGGGCTTTCGATTGAGACCGGAACCAAGTCTCTAGGCCACTCCCACCGGAAGTTATGGCCAAAAAAGGGGTATTTTCAGAGTTTTTGGGGGGCTCATTTTTCCCCTTAAGTGCTCATTAGTTGAGACTCCGCCTACCCCCCCATTATCGACCACGCCCGATCGATAGAGACCGGAACCAAGTCTGTGCGACATTCCTATCAAAAGTTATTGGCCAATCAAAATCCCCCATAGGAATGAATGGAGAAGTGTGAAAAATCGCCTAAGTGCCACATGGTCATATGTGTGGGGGGGCGGTCCCCAGGAAACCTGACCACTATATGTTTCAGGCAATTCTTAACATGATAGGTCGAGCACCGGAAGTGAGGGTTAGGGTTAGGGTTAGGGGTTAGGGTTAGGGTTGGGGTTGGGTTAGGGTTAGGGTTAGGGTTAGGGTTAGGGTTAGGTTTGAGAATCAGAGCCGGGCATCCACTCACGTGGTTCCCGGAAATGCACGGTCCATCAACCTGGATGGCCAGCCCCCCATTCCCATCTTCTCTACTGAGGTTTGTATTATTGGTCTGGTTCGCCTTTGTTATATCAGGGTTAGGGTTAGGGTTAGGGTTAGGGTTAGGTTAAGGGATAAGTGCCACTTTTGAAATCGCGTCTCATTTTCCTGTGAGCATCTGAGAGACTTGAGATTCCGGCTACCCCCCCATTATCGGCCACGGGCTTTCGATTGAGACCGGAACCAAGTCTCTAGGCCACTCCCACCGGAAGTTATGGCCAAAAAAGGGGTATTTTCAGAGTTTTTGGGGGGCTCATTTTTCCCCTTAAGTGCTCATTAGTTGAGACTCCGCCTACCCCCCCATTATCGACCACGCCCGATCGATAGAGACCGGAACCAAGTCTGTGCGACATTCCTATCAAAAGTTATTGGCCAATCAAAATCCCCCATAGGAATGAATGGAGAAGTGTGAAAAATCGCCTAAGTGCCACATGGTCATATGTGTGGGGGGGCGGTCCCCAGGAAACCTGACCACTATATGTTTCAGGCAATTCTTAACATGATAGGTCGAGCACCGGAAGTGAGGGTTAGGGTTAGGGTTAGGGGTTAGGGTTAGGGTTGGGGTTGGGTTAGGGTTAGGGTTAGGGTTAGGGTTAGGGTTAGGGTTAGGTTTGAGAATCAGAGCCGGGCATCCACTCACGTGGTTCCCGGAAATGCACGGTCCATCAACCTGGATGGCCAGCCCCCCATTCCCATCTTCTCTACTGAGGTTTGTATTATTGGTCTGGTTCGCCTTTGTTATATCAGGGTTAGGGTTAGGGTTAGGGTTAGGGTTAGGGTTAGGGTTGGGTTAGGGTTAGGGTTAGGGTTAGGGTTAGGGTTGGGTTAGGGTTAGGGTTAGGGTTAGGGTTAGGGTTAGGGGTTAGGGTTAGGGTTAGGGTTAGGGTTAGGGTTAGGTTAAGGGATAAGTGCCACTTTTGAAATCGCGTCTCATTTTCCTGTGAGCATCTGAGAGACTTGAGATTCCGGCTACCCCCCCATTATCGGTCACGGGCTTTCGATTGAGACCGGAACCAAGTCTCTAGGCCACTCCCACCGGAAGTTATGGCCAAAAAAGGGGTATTTTCAGAGTTTTTGGGGGGCTCATTTTTCCCCTTAAGTGCTCATTAGTTGAGACTCCGCCTACCCCCCCATTATCGACCACGCCCGATCGATAGAGACCGGAACCAAGTCTGTGCGACATTCCTATCAAAAGTTATTGGCCAATCAAAATCCCCCATAGGAATGAATGGAGAAGTGTGAAAAATCGCCTAAGTGCCACATGGTCATATGTATGGGGGGGCGGTCCCCAGGAAACCTGACCACTATATGTTTCAGGCAATTCTGAACATGATTGGTCGAGCACCGGAAGTGATTTTGATGGTCACCGAAATGGGTCATGTTGGGTATGTACAGAGAGGTCTCGAGTAGACAAGTGCCTGGACTGGGGTGTGAGGTCAGTGGGACATTGCGTTGGTGAGAGGTTAGGGTTAGGGTTAGGGTTAGGGTTAAGTTAAGGGATAAGTGCCACTTTTGAAATCGGGTTAGGGTTAGGGTTAGGGTTAGGTTAAGGGATAAGTGCCACTTTTGAAATTGCGTCTCATTAGGGTTAGGGTTAGGGTTAGGGTTAGGTTAAGGGATAAGTGCCACTTTTGAAATCGGGTTAGGGTTAGGGTTAGGGGTTAGGGTTAGGGTTAGGGTTAGGGTTAGGAATAGGGATGATAACCACGATCACATATTTGAGGATCACATATTTGTGAATAACTTTTGATAGCAAGGTCATAGAGATCTGAAACCAAGCTCCGCCCCCACTATTTCAGGGTTAGGGTTAGGGTTAGGGTTAGGGTTAGGGTTAGGGTTAGGGTTAAGGGATAAGTGCCACTTTTGAAATCGCGTCTCATTTTCCTGTGAGCATCTGAGAGACTTGAGATTCCGGCTACCCCCCCATTATCGGCCACGGGCTTTCGATTGAGACCGGAACCAAGTCTCTAGGCCACTCCCACCGGAAGTTATGGCCAAAAAAGGGGTATTTTCAGAGTTTTTGGGGGGCTCATTTTTCCCCTTAAGTGCTCATTAGTTGAGACTCTGCCTACCCCCCCATTATCGACCACGCCCGATCGATAGAGACCGGAACCAAGTCTGTGCGACATTCCTATCAAAAGTTAGGGTTAGGGTTAGGGTTAGGGTTAGGTTTGGGGTTGGGGTTAGGGTTCAGGGGTTGAGGTTTTTCAAAAATGCACTGGCCTACAGACTTGGGTTACCCATGTCTTAAACAGAAAGTAATATGGAGTGGTGGTAAAGTTTATGTTGTGTCTATTGTGGTGTAGTTGCACTGGTCCAGTTTGCCATACGGGGGAGCAGGGTTCGAATCCCGGTGCTGGCACAGGTCTCCCACACACAGGGGAGCAGCCAACACGGCCACCCACCCACCACGTGCCTCCCAACAAAACAAAAGAACAAAATCTAAAAACCAGGTAGGCAAGGGCGTTTTTGTGTTTTGTATAAAATTGGTTCATTCGGGTGTGTTGCTAAATAAAATCATGTCAATCAATATAAAAAAAGTACATAATATCCTAATGTGTTTTATGGGCGAACAGATATGGGAGGGTGGCATGCATAGTAAAAGTGATTTAAAAATAATTAATATATAAATATAATAAGAAAGAAAGTGATTTAAAAATAATTAATATATAAATAATAAGAAAGAGCAATGTATATGCACACTCACACACACACGCACATATAATAAAAGCAATTATACACACACTAAATTCATAAAATCTCCCAATCTGTTCACCCCAAACCATCCTAGAACTATATTCATAAATTGTCCC
>NW_026910262.1:30000-35000 GCF_963691925.1 Scomber scombrus | reverse complement strand
CTAGGCCACTCCCACCGGAAGTTATGGCCAAAAAAGGGGTATTTTCAGAGTTTTTGGGGGGCTCATTTTTCCCCTTAAGTGCTCATTAGTTGAGACTCCGCCTACCCCCCCATTATCGACCACGCCCGATCGATAGAGACCGGAACCAAGTCTGTGCGACATTCCTATCAAAAGTTATTGGCCAATCAAAATCCCCCATAGGAATGAATGGAGAAGTGTGAAAAATCGCCTAAGTGCCACATGGTCATATGTGTGGGGGGGCGGTCCCCAGGAAACCTGACCACTATATGTTTCAGGCAATTCTTAACATGATAGGTCGAGCACCGGAAGTGAGGGTTAGGGTTAGGGTTAGGGGTTAGGGTTAGGGTTGGGGTTGGGTTAGGGTTAGGGTTAGGGTTAGGGTTAGGGTTAGGTTTGAGAATCAGAGCCGGGCATCCACTCACGTGGTTCCCGGAAATGCACGGTCCATCAACCTGGATGGCCAGCCCCCCATTCCCATCTTCTCTACTGAGGTTTGTATTATTGGTCTGGTTCGCCTTTGTTATATCAGGGTTAGGGTTAGGGTTAGGGTTAGGGTTAGGTTAAGGGATAAGTGCCACTTTTGAAATCGCGTCTCATTTTCCTGTGAGCATCTGAGAGACTTGAGATTCCGGCTACCCCCCCATTATCGGCCACGGGCTTTCGATTGAGACCGGAACCAAGTCTCTAGGCCACTCCCACCGGAAGTTATGGCCAAAAAAGGGGTATTTTCAGAGTTTTTGGGGGGCTCATTTTTCCCCTTAAGTGCTCATTAGTTGAGACTCCGCCTACCCCCCCATTATCGACCACGCCCGATCGATAGAGACCGGAACCAAGTCTGTGCGACATTCCTATCAAAAGTTATTGGCCAATCAAAATCCCCCATAGGAATGAATGGAGAAGTGTGAAAAATCGCCTAAGTGCCACATGGTCATATGTGTGGGGGGGCGGTCCCCAGGAAACCTGACCACTATATGTTTCAGGCAATTCTTAACATGATAGGTCGAGCACCGGAAGTGAGGGTTAGGGTTAGGGTTAGGGGTTAGGGTTAGGGTTGGGGTTGGGTTAGGGTTAGGGTTAGGGTTAGGGTTAGGGTTAGGGTTAGGTTTGAGAATCAGAGCCGGGCATCCACTCACGTGGTTCCCGGAAATGCACGGTCCATCAACCTGGATGGCCAGCCCCCCATTCCCATCTTCTCTACTGAGGTTTGTATTATTGGTCTGGTTCGCCTTTGTTATATCAGGGTTAGGGTTAGGGTTAGGGTTAGGGTTAGGGTTAGGGTTGGGTTAGGGTTAGGGTTAGGGTTAGGGTTAGGGTTAGGGTTGGGTTAGGGTTAGGGTTAGGGTTAGGGTTAGGGTTAGGGGTTAGGGTTAGGGTTAGGGTTAGGGTTAGGGTTAGGTTAAGGGATAAGTGCCACTTTTGAAATCGCGTCTCATTTTCCTGTGAGCATCTGAGAGACTTGAGATTCCGGCTACCCCCCCATTATCGGTCACGGGCTTTCGATTGAGACCGGAACCAAGTCTCTAGGCCACTCCCACCGGAAGTTATGGCCAAAAAAGGGGTATTTTCAGAGTTTTTGGGGGGCTCATTTTTCCCCTTAAGTGCTCATTAGTTGAGACTCCGCCTACCCCCCCATTATCGACCACGCCCGATCGATAGAGACCGGAACCAAGTCTGTGCGACATTCCTATCAAAAGTTATTGGCCAATCAAAATCCCCCATAGGAATGAATGGAGAAGTGTGAAAAATCGCCTAAGTGCCACATGGTCATATGTATGGGGGGGCGGTCCCCAGGAAACCTGACCACTATATGTTTCAGGCAATTCTGAACATGATTGGTCGAGCACCGGAAGTGATTTTGATGGTCACCGAAATGGGTCATGTTGGGTATGTACAGAGAGGTCTCGAGTAGACAAGTGCCTGGACTGGGGTGTGAGGTCAGTGGGACATTGCGTTGGTGAGAGGTTAGGGTTAGGGTTAGGGTTAGGGTTAAGTTAAGGGATAAGTGCCACTTTTGAAATCGGGTTAGGGTTAGGGTTAGGGTTAGGTTAAGGGATAAGTGCCACTTTTGAAATTGCGTCTCATTAGGGTTAGGGTTAGGGTTAGGGTTAGGTTAAGGGATAAGTGCCACTTTTGAAATCGGGTTAGGGTTAGGGTTAGGGGTTAGGGTTAGGGTTAGGGTTAGGGTTAGGAATAGGGATGATAACCACGATCACATATTTGAGGATCACATATTTGTGAATAACTTTTGATAGCAAGGTCATAGAGATCTGAAACCAAGCTCCGCCCCCACTATTTCAGGGTTAGGGTTAGGGTTAGGGTTAGGGTTAGGGTTAGGGTTAGGGTTAAGGGATAAGTGCCACTTTTGAAATCGCGTCTCATTTTCCTGTGAGCATCTGAGAGACTTGAGATTCCGGCTACCCCCCCATTATCGGCCACGGGCTTTCGATTGAGACCGGAACCAAGTCTCTAGGCCACTCCCACCGGAAGTTATGGCCAAAAAAGGGGTATTTTCAGAGTTTTTGGGGGGCTCATTTTTCCCCTTAAGTGCTCATTAGTTGAGACTCTGCCTACCCCCCCATTATCGACCACGCCCGATCGATAGAGACCGGAACCAAGTCTGTGCGACATTCCTATCAAAAGTTAGGGTTAGGGTTAGGGTTAGGGTTAGGTTTGGGGTTGGGGTTAGGGTTCAGGGGTTGAGGTTTTTCAAAAATGCACTGGCCTACAGACTTGGGTTACCCATGTCTTAAACAGAAAGTAATATGGAGTGGTGGTAAAGTTTATGTTGTGTCTATTGTGGTGTAGTTGCACTGGTCCAGTTTGCCATACGGGGGAGCAGGGTTCGAATCCCGGTGCTGGCACAGGTCTCCCACACACAGGGGAGCAGCCAACACGGCCACCCACCCACCACGTGCCTCCCAACAAAACAAAAGAACAAAATCTAAAAACCAGGTAGGCAAGGGCGTTTTTGTGTTTTGTATAAAATTGGTTCATTCGGGTGTGTTGCTAAATAAAATCATGTCAATCAATATAAAAAAAGTACATAATATCCTAATGTGTTTTATGGGCGAACAGATATGGGAGGGTGGCATGCATAGTAAAAGTGATTTAAAAATAATTAATATATAAATATAATAAGAAAGAAAGTGATTTAAAAATAATTAATATATAAATAATAAGAAAGAGCAATGTATATGCACACTCACACACACACGCACATATAATAAAAGCAATTATACACACACTAAATTCATAAAATCTCCCAATCTGTTCACCCCAAACCATCCTAGAACTATATTCATAAATTGTCCCAAAAAAAATAAAAGACAATCCATAAATATACCAATAAAATAGCAATATAATGATTAAATGATAATATAAAACAACACATCCTATAAGTGATGTTTAAAACCAAAGTGTGCCTGGTGCTGGTTTATAAAAAACTTTATTGTGGGCGAAAAAAACCAAAAAAAACCAAACTAAACTAAAACAAATAAAAATTAAAAAAGCAAAAAAAACCCACACTCAAAAAAAACAAAAGAACAAAAAGACAAAAAAAGAAAAAAAGAAAAAGAAAAAAAGAAAAAAAGAACAAAAAACAAACAAAAAGAACCAAACAAAAAAGCAAGAGAACAAAAAAACAACAACTAAAACAAGGAGGGGGAAAAAAATAAAATAAAATTGTGATTAAAATATGGGAGACAGGCAGTGGTTATGTTTTTATTTTCACTTGGGTCCGGTTTCTGGGGGGCGACTGTGGGAAAATGGTTATGTGTGAGAGAGAAGCTGGGTAATGGATAAGGAGAATAGAGGTGAGTGGGAAGGGGTGGGGTTAGGGTAAGGGGTTGGGGTTAGGGTAAGAGGTAAGGGTTAGGGTAAGGGGTAAGGAAGGGGGGTGGAGGTTAGGGTAGGGTAAGGAGTTAGGATAGGGGGTTAGGGTTAGGGTTAGGGTTAGGGGTCAGGAAAGGGGTTTGGAGTTAGGGTTAGGGTAAGGGGTAGGGGTTGGGTTTAGGGTAAGGGGTAGGGGTGAGGGTTAGGGTAAGGGGTAGGGGTTAGGTTTAGGGTAAGGGGTTGGGGTTAGGGTTAGGGTAAGGGGTTGGGGTGAGGGTTAGGGTAAGGGGTAGGGGTTAGGTTTAGGGTAAGGGGTTAGGGTTAGGGTAAGGGTAAAGGTTAGGGTTAGGGTAAGGGTAAAGGGTAGAGGTTGGGGTAAGGGATTGGGGTGAGGGTAAGGGGTGGGGTAGGGGTAAGGGGTGGAGGTTGAGGTAAGGGGTAGGGTTGGGGTGAAGGGAAAAGGTGGGTAAGGGGTTAGGGTGAGGGTAAGGGGAGGGTTAGGGTTAGGGTTAGGGTTAGGGTTAGGGTTAGGGTTAGGTTAGGGTTAGGGTTAGGGTTAGGGTTAGGGTTAGGGTTAGGGTTAGGGTTAGGGTTAGGAATAGGGATGATAACCACGATCACATATTTGAGGATCACATATTTGTGAATAACTTTTGATAGGAAGGTCATAGAGATCTGAAACCAAGCTCCGCCCCCACTATTTCAGGCATGGCCTTTCCAACGGTACCACCCACGAGTTTATACGACATTCCGTTCCTGAGATACATCACTTTTTATTTTTGAAATAGCTGTATCTCGGGAACCGTAGCTCGTAGAGACATGGGACCAAGACTGGCGCGTTCAGCGTCCCCTAATTAGGTCTGACGCCACCCACTCCCGAGTCTCTACGACCTTCGGTTCCCGAGTTACAGGTCAAAACGTTCTCCCCATTGGAAATGAATGGGGTGAAAATTTCACTAAGTGTGGATGCCAAAATGTATGATTCAGAAAGTATTTAGGAGCATGTTTCAGGCCATTTGGAGTCTTTTGGTACCACTTATGAAGTGACATTTTTGAAAAATCTCGACACCTAGGGTTAGGGTTAGGGTTAGGAATAGGGATGATAACCACGATGACTGATTTGAGGATGACTTAGGGTTAGGGTTATG